>NC_142947.1:19549855-19552355 GCF_046866305.1 Octopus bimaculoides
ATATATACACATAAATAAATATTACATACATATATATATATATGAATGTATGTGTATATATATATACATATATATATATATATATATATATATATATATATATATATATATATAGAGAGAGAGAGAGAGAGAGAGAGTAATAGATAGAATAGATAGATAGATAGATAGATAGATAGATAGATAGATATTATAAATGCGTGCGTGCATATTCGCAGATACATGCACACACGTGTGTGATTGTGCGTGCGTGTGTGTACGTTTCTATGTGTGAGTATGTGTGTGTGTGGAGGAATTGTGGTGAGGCTGAAGGCTGATAGACAGACTCACGCCCCTAATGTCTATCGTTTTTCTTCGTATACACAATCAGGAGCTTTTTAACATACACGTGCTTCTGCAACCCTTACTGTGTGTGTGTATGATTGTATGTGTTTGTGTTCGTGTGTGTGAGAGAGTGGGTTTGTAGGCGTGTTTCTGCACGGTGTAGTAGGTGCGCGTCTGCGCATTTCTGAGGTGTCTTTCCATCAAATGGTATTTTTTGTGCGTAGGAATTTTGGTATTTGTAGACCTGTTTTAGCGTATATATTTGTCTACACACAGAAGTATGTTGGCCAAGCAGTTCTTAAGAGACTGAAGAAGTCTGAAATTTAGGCGGAGTTGGTTGGTAACAGGTTTGCTTCCTAACCACACGGTCCAAAGTGCGTGGGATCTTGGGCATTCGCCTTTTCTAAAACCTCAGTCCTACCAAAGTATTGTGAATCGATTTGATCGACGGAAACTGAAAGAAGCCCTTCGTATATATATATATATATATATATATATATATATATATATATATATATAAATAAGCAACACGGATTTCAAAGGTGATTGCAGTACGCACGTTTCATGCTACTTCAATTTATTTAAGTAATGCGAGCATTACCTTAAATGCAATATGAAGAGCAATCTTCAGCTGCACGAAAAATGCAGAAAAAATTACTGTAGAAAAGACATATTATAAATGTGGCAACATATATATATATATATATATATATATATATATATATATATATATATATATAAACAAATAATAAATGAGTATATGCATATATACGTACAGGTGTGTGCATACCTACGTCTACCTGTATAGATAGGTGCATATCTGGGTACAGGACATTGCAAACAAAACGTAGACAGGAAATAATAATAACCAGAGTACAGAAAACACACAAGCCACATAGAGAACATTTTCCTTCATCAACTACCCCCGTTTTAACACCGGCGTTTAAATATATATATTCTTTTATTTGTTTTAGTCATTTGACTGCACCGCTTTCAGTCGAACAAATCGACCCCAGAACTTATTTTTTGTATGCCTAGTACTTATTCAATCGGGCTGTTTTGCCGAACCGCTACATTACGGAAACGTAAACACAACAACAACATCAGTTGTCAAGTGATGGTGGCGGAGGACAAACACAGACACACAAACATATACAGATATATATACGACGGGCTTCTTTCAGTTTCCGTCCACCAAATCCACTCACAAAGCTTTAGTCGGCCCGAGGCTATAGTACCCGGAAACATGCGGTTGGTAGCAAGCAACTTATATATATATATATATACACGTTTATATATATATACATATTTATATATATATACATACATATATACAGGGTTCAAGACATACACACTTCACGTCTGGCTGTACAGCCTTTTTGTTTGTTTATTTCACCGTTTCGTTTTCCTGTCTTGTTTTCCGTCCGCCACTACCCTCCACGAAAACAATTTAATTTGTGTTCGTGGGAAGAACCATTTTAACGATGCGTACTGCCTTAATTTTTCGAAACGCCGGGGTTTTAATGGTGGCAGCTGATGAAGGGGATGTTTCTATGTGGCCTGCTTGTTTGTTGCACCTTGTTTACCATTTTGTCCTTGTTCTTTTGGCACGTCATGTACCCAGTTATGTATCTATATGTACATGTAGATGAACGTATATACATACATGTACATATATATGCATATACTCATATATTGTTTTATATATATATATATATATATATATATATATATATATATATATATATATATATATATATATATATATATATATATATATATGTATATAACTTGTATCATTCATTTGACTGCAGCCATGCTGGAGCACCGCTTTCAAGTGTTTTAGTCGAATGAATCGACACCAGCACTTTTCTTAAAGCTTAGTACTTATTCTATCGTTCAATTTTGTCGAACCGCTATGTTACGAGCACGTTAAGACACTAACACCGGTTGTCAAGTGGTAGTGGGAGATAAACAGACACAAAAACGCACACATTTACAGATATATAAATGCATACATACATAAATATATATATTTACACACACGCACACATACAAACACATATATGAAGGGGGGGGGTTCTTTTTCAATTTTCCAGTACCAAATTCACTCACAGGACTCACGTCGGCCCCAGGCTATAGTACAATACACTTGCTACACAGTGGGACTGAACCTGGT
>NC_142947.1:19562355-19577169 GCF_046866305.1 Octopus bimaculoides
GTCTGTACATGATAGTAACATATTTTTTTTATTTTAGTTTGCTAATTATTTGAGGTTAGTTATTTGTCCCGTGCCTTCTCTTTCTACTTTAAACCTTCATTTAGAATTTTCTAATTAGATTATCTTTCTACTTTTTAGCCGTATTGTCTTTCTGTCTTACCCCATTACTGTTGAATCTTACAGGCTGCTGTACATAGAATGCTTTTTCTCTCCATTTATTTATTTCCGAATTTCCTTTTAAAGTTTGTCTTTTAGTTTGCATTTTATTACTTATCTCATAGAGAATTTTTTTTTTGTTTCCTTATCACGCTAACCTTGTTTTCCTCTCATGGCTTCTAAGTATTTTTCTAGTCCTACTGTTGACATTTTGTAGCAGTTTACAGTTTTTTATCAGATGATGTTTCTCTTGCAAGACTGGGTAGGTATATCCGAATTGTATCAGATTTGGGTGTTGGATTCAGAACGTTGTTAGTAGCTTCTTGTTTTCTGAATTCTCCAAACCACTTCACATCCAGTTTATTTTATTCAAGCTGTAATGCCTAATTGGGATGATTGGTCTATGTATACCTATTATCTTCAGCAATGAGTTTAAGCTTCCTGTAGAGTTTTTTTCCAATTTTTTCCTTCATTTCGATGGATTGCATCTTATCAATTTCATCTAATCCTGAATAGTTATGTAGGTAGTTCTGTTCAAAGTCTTTGATTCTGGTACCTGAATTTAATTTTATGTTCTCAGTTTAGTTAATTTGCCTTTTGGCATATTTGTGCAATACGATTATCATTTCTATATCTTGGCTGAATTTATAAACAAGCTGCTTATTATCTTTTGTAATTATCCTAAAGCCCATTTATGTAGAGATATTTTTTTTTATTTGTCCGTTGCAGTTATAACCATTCGTACATTCATTCAGTAGAATTTAGAATAGAGTGAGAGCTAGGTAGAATAGTACAGGGGAAATGAGTCATCTATGCATCTATGAATAACCTCCACTCATTTGGTTCATAGGTCAGCTCAAGGGCATTGAATAGGTATCTGATATCATTACAATAAGTCAAGTTGTTCTCCAAAGTGAAGAATTACTGTAGATCTGCAGAACGCTTCCTAAATACTGTAATTCGAGCATCTTTATCCAACAGGTTCCATTGTTGCAGACGCGAGGCGAGGAGTTGCAACGGCTGCGGCAGCAGAATAGCGCGCGACTGCCGAAGCCGTCGTTTGCGTTTTTTTTTCCGCGACGGCCGGAGGCGCTGGCAGACGCGGGCGAGGAAAGGAAGGAAGACGAGAGAGATATTGAGGTTCGTGGAGCCTAACCCTAACCCTAACCCTCTGTTGCTTAGTAAGTGTTAGATCACGAACTAGATCATTTAGTTCAGGTTGGGTGAAAAGGTACGGTTTCTTGTCAGATTTACCACGGGTTTGGACCCATATAACTATATAAATATTGAGTGTACTTTCATAATGTTCGTAAGTTAGGTTGACAAATACTTTAGGAACACGCCATTAAAATTATATCAAAATCTGTTCATAACTTTTAGAGTTATCAGTTTCGGTCGAATCCTGTTTGCACTCAATTCCTACGGAACCATCAGTGTATTTAATGTAAGAAGGATGGTAATTCACGAGAAACTGAAGGGTCACAGAAAGAAACGGATGTTATATTCGTGATTTACACATAAAATACCCTTAGAAGAGGTTATTCTCATTTCCGTTTTTTTATTCGTTGTTTTAGTGTTATTATATGAAAGTGGTCATCTGGCAGAACCGTTAGCACACCAGACGAACTGATTAGCAGATTTCGCTTGTCTTTATGTTCTGAGTTCCGCCGAGGTCAACTTTGCCTTTCATCCTTTCGGGGTCGATAAATTAAGTACCAGTGAAACACTGAGGTTAATGTAATCGACTATTCTCCTCCCGCCAAAGTTTCAGTTTATTATTTTTATTTGTTGTTATTGTTGTTGTTGTTGTTGTTCTAGTTTTACTCACGGAAGGGTTTCGGATTGTTTCAGAGTGTCCCAGATTGCCTAGATGAGAACAGTTAGTCTTTGCACAATCTTAACTGTACATATTTTCGGCAAATAATTATTTGCAATATTTATACGCATTATAAGATAGACGCCGCAGAAATAACCCGCAAGAGACGCTCATCGTAGTGGAGGCAGCAGTAGTAACCATAACGTAAGTAAACAAATCACTCGAATTATTTTCCAACGAAAAGACAGATAATGGAATACTTCAAACAGACAGACAGATCTTCAGCTTAAATACAGTTGTACACTTACATGGAAGATAGATAGAACGGTATTGGAAACATATTGGATTGGAAAACAAATGTTGCAAACAGCAATACAACATCTCTGTTATCATTTTCAACAAAGACTACAACATTCCATCTTTTGCGAATCTTATGATTCAACGACTGTGACGTGGTTTGAGGCAGCTCAAGGAAGAGTAGAAGAAGTAGACGATGAGTGGTAACAACAACAGTTTTAACAACACAAACATCACCTATACCAGCAGTTACAACAGTAACCACAACAGTGACAGCAGCAGTAACAACATCAATAGCAGCAACTACTATGACGACGACAGTAGCAGGCGCAGCAACAAGGATAACGATGACGACATCGATGACGAAGTAAGTGATAGAGCGACTCTAGGAGCAGGCAATATTTTGCTGGAGTGACGGCGAAGCCAACTCAATACTTCTCGTTCTCCCTAATTGACAAAGAGTCACACCTGACCCGGGCGAAACAGCTTGTGAAAGTGAATAAAAAAAGAGCACAAGTTACCATTCTAGCCGTGGTTGTGGCTGCAACTGCCAGAAGGTCAGTGGTGTTTTGATGTGTGTCGGGTAAAGCCTGACGCCCAGAAGCAGCAATACATACCGAGTTGGAGAGAATCCTCAAAAGAATATGCTACGACATAGATCAGGTGACCAGAGCAAAGCATTTCAAGAACGGGAGTTCCTCTTCAAGAGCCAATCCTTCGCAGTGAAGGGTCTGCGGCGTTAAGATGGAGTTCCAACTGGGTTAGACATCTGGTGGCTGATGGCATGTATCATTTTGGAAGACAGTGATGCCCTTGAAGCGAAACGAACGGAAAGGGAGTTTTAGTTTGGTACCGTAGTGGAGATCCTCCCCCGGATCAAACTAGATTTGGAAAAGATTTCAGATATTATCCACCTGTCCAATGGAGTGGAGCTACGTGTTGTTGTGGAGATCCACTTTAGAGTTCTCCGTCCTGAACGCCCCCCCCCAAAAAAAACAAGCAAAAAAAAGAGTAGGTCCTCTTTACTGCCGTCACAACTACAACGCACCAAGAGTGGAAACAGCAGCAGCATAAACACCAAAAGAACTGTCGCCCTTAAGAGTCATCGCATGAATAAAAGCAACAGCAACTGAAAGTCATCCCCAAACACCAACTGCAACAAATCGAAAAGACTATGAAATTTCACCACCACCACCACCACCAAGACACTCAGATATTGCCGTGCGATGAAGGAAGCGGTGGGAAGCCTAAATGGTTACTGGAAACCGAACACTTCTCAGAACGTAAAGGCTAACGAAAGGTCACTAAACATTTTACCCGGCGTGCGAACGATAGTGCCTGAAATTGTAAAGGAGGAGACTAATACTGTGTCCAAACCAAAGCCCTATAGCTATGGTTTCACCACAGAAAAATTTGAAAGTGAGATATTGTTTCAAACTCTGAGTGTCTAAAAATGTTTCCCTAATTGAGATCCATCTTTTGTCTAGTCATGACGGCAGATTCTTCGTGTCCAAAGATCACGAGAAAGAGCAACACGCCCTGATGTTATTATGTGAACCAATCCTTGATGCTTCAGGACTTGTCTTCCTACTTATGCTTAGTAATTTTGAAGTGGGAATTACCACGCACAGTCCGACCCCATTCTTTAGATTTGGCGGTCTGAGCACAGTGGTTCGACAGGCTTAGACGGCTGCTGTAACTAGTAAAACTGTAGGTTTTACATTAAAGTAACTTTTCTTTTAGGCGAAGTGCTTTACAGAACTGGCAAACTCAACCTACCCTGGAGTTGCCGGAAGGGTGTCAGAGGGATTCCAATCCTTGATTTATTATCGAGGCTGATTCCTTTTCCAAAGTACTCCCAAGGTGGTGAGGGTTTGTACTTGGAGTTCCCTACAAAACATGCTAATTAGTCCATAGCTAGAAGACTGGCAGGTACTACTACTCTCGGTCTGAGTAGACTTGGAAAAAATAGTGGCTACGAGGTGGTTCCACATTCCCGAAACAGGGTTTCATTACTGAATGCAGTTTAAAGTCATAGCTAGGGCACATCTTTTTATTATATCAATAACGTGATCAACAAAATAATAAAGTAAATATTTGAAGTTAGTGATTGTCGGAGGACATGCCTTTTAGTATTTCAATACGTCCCTTTTCTTCAAACTCCACATTCACTTAATGTTGTGTTTTGTATTTTATCATTCTGTGCTCGATAAAATACGTAATAATGCAGTACTGAAGTCCATCGGATTAGATTTTCGCAACATGTGTTGGACTGGGTCAAGGTCAAATAATCACTATTCTATCATCACACATTATGCCTCAACATTCACACGTACACACGCGAACATCCTCCCCACAACGCATGCACAAAAACACGGATTTTCCCACACTTGTGTTGAAAGTGTGAAGTGTGTGTGTGTGTGTCTGTGTGTCATATTTGTGTGTTTGCGGATAAATCGTATGATTTCTTACAAGTAAAGGTTTCGTGCGGTTTACATTAACTCCACATCTGTCAGTCTGAAGCAATTCCAAACTCACCAACAAGTACGGCTGATGTCAGTCGAAGGAAACGTTTAGGTATGAGGAAATAAACCAGTTTACCAACGCATACGCACGTACACATATTCACTAACTCACGAAGACATACACACGCGCATATTTACCATTATGTGTGTGTGTGTGTGTGTGTGTATGTGTGTGTGTATGTGTGTGTGTGTGTGTGTGTGTATGTGTGTGTGTGTGCGTGTGCGTGTGTGTTTGTGCAGGGATGGTCATAAGTCACTTTACCCGTTTCTAATAATAATAGAGAAATAGGTAAAGCGACTTATGGCCATCCTTGTATATATAATGTATGTATATACATGTATATATATGTATGTATACATACATACATACATACATACATATATATATATATATATATATATACACACACACATATGTGTGTGTGTGCGTCTGTGTTTGTGTTCCAAATCCACCGAACCACCACCCACCCTCGATCGAAAAACGGTGTTGGTTCGTTTATGTTAACGGTTTAGTTAAAGAGACCCATAGAGTAAGTACCAGACTTAAGAAATAAGTACTGGATCGATTTATTCGTCTTAATAATCCGAGGCAATGTTCCAGCATGGCCATAGTCAAGTGACAATTAAAATATAAAATATTATCTATCTATCTATCTATCTATCTATCTGAGGCGCAACAAGGCAACAAAGCCACCATTCGGTCTCTGGTGGACGAACAGGGGCGCGAACTGCTTGAGCCAAGCAAAATGTGTGAGGCCTTTCAGCGGCACTTTGCACGGCGGCGGAAGTGAGGGACGCGATGGCGGGATGCTCGAGGGACAAATCTCCGGGTTTGGATGGTCTGCCCTACGAGCTTTACAACTGTATGCCAGACTTGTTTGGAGACGTCTTGGTGGCGGTGTACTGCAACTGGCAGCAACACGGGAGCATTCCCGGTTTTGTAAGTCGAGGAGCCGTAACGCTGCTGAAGAAAGATCCAAACAAGGGGGACGTCATAGATAACTTTAGGCCCATCACTCTGCTCAATGCAGACTTGAAAATTTTGGCCAAGGTGTTAGCCAAGCAGTTGGCGCTTGTCATCGAGAAACTGATCGGCAAGGCGCAAACGTGCGCCGTGCCGGGCAGGAGCATCCATGACAACCTCCATCTGATGCGCTACATCATAGAGCGGGTAGTTAAGGAACCTGGCATGGGTGGGGCCCTGATCAATTTAGATCAATCGAAAGCTTTCGATAGGGTAGACCATCAGTACTTGGAGGCTGTCCTCATAGTGGCCGGCTTCGGTCCCATTTTCCGCGGCTGGATGGCTGCCTTGTACAGAGGCATCCGTTCGGTAGTTCGCGTCAATGGGCGTCTATCAAGACCCTTCGACATTGCACGTTCGGTCCGTCAGGGATGCCCCCTCTCGTCGCTTCTGTACGTGTTGACTCTCGAGCCACTACTGCGGAAGCTGGCGACGCTGAGGGGCATCCCGCGAGAGTTGGGATGCGGGACGAGCGTGTCGGCATACGTGGACGACGTCACCGTCATAGTGTCTAGCCAAAAGCACATCGAGCTTGTCGGCGAGTCACTGAGAGACTACGAAGCGGTAACGGGAGCGAAAATCAACCGGGATAAGTCAGTGGGCTTGCGGCTCGGCACCTGGAGAAGCAAGCCCATACCGTCAAGTAGCGCCTCCGTCGTGGGACGTTGGACTGACGGTCCGGTTGAGTTGCTCGGGGTCTGGTTTGGTCCAGACCTCCAAACGGAGAAGAACTGGGACGAGATAACGAGAAGGGTGGCCACTCTAACCCGGCAATGGGCCGAGAGGAAGCTTTCCCTGAAAGGTCGGGCGGAAGTGGCGAACACGTACATCGCGTCCGTCATGTACTACCGCCTGACCGTCGTTCCTTGTCCCGACCCTACCGTCACCAAACTGGAGCGCATCCTCTTCCGCTTCTTGTGGAAAGGAGGCGTTCCGATGGTTAGGCGATCCGTTTGCTGCCAACACCCGTTAAAAGGAGGACTGGGCATGCCGTGGTTGATGATGCGCAGACACGCGCTGAGACTGCGACATCTCCGGCTCTACGTAGACAGCGGTGAACAGGTGTGGTCACTGTTTGTGCGGCGCGCTTTCCCACAGCTCGTCTCCATGACCGAACTGCAGTCGTGGATCAAGAAGAGGCCGAGGAAGGGCGAATGGCACCGCGAGTGTCGCGCTGCTCTTCGGCAACTCCAACAACCCGGGTCAACCTTGAGCGACTGCATCACAACTAACGCATTCTATAGTGGATTAGTGGAGGGAAGGTACGACGACGATCTCGGGGCGAACCTGGGCGTCGACGAGGAATACCTGACCCGTCTGTTTAAGACGACCTTCGGGCCGGGACCTATGGACAACTTCCAGAGATCCCTGGCCTGGCAGTGTTATCGAGAAGCACTACCCGTTCGGGATAAGCTCTACAGGCATGGCTCGAGAAACACGGGGCCGACCTGTCCGAGATGCCGGCAGAGCGACGAAACCGTTCTGCACGCACTCGTACAGTGTCCCACCATTTCCGAGCTGTGGGCTTACGTCGAACAACTGCTATCGCGTGTGGGACGAGTCGGTCTATCAGCCGAGTCTATCGTGAATATTGTCGCGCCTCCTTCCTTTAAACGGGAAGGAAGAGCTATTTTCATCGTACTTGTGGCTATGGCGAAAGAATGTGTATGGTGGACGCGTCTGAAAGGTCTAGAGACAAAGACTTTCCTCTCTGGGCAATCTCTCATCAACTTCTTCAAGTATCACCTGAAGAGGAAGGTGAGAGTAGAAAGGGAATTCTTGTCTAGTGAATGCTTCAAAAAAAGATGGGTGAATGTAGCAAGGATGGCACGTGTGAACGACGGAGCCATCTTGAGCATAACCCTATGAACTAGAAAAAAAAAATCCAAGAAAAAAAAAACAAAAACAAAAAGGCAAAAGAGAGTCACTTACTGTAATAGTTTCTTCAATGAGAATATTAACCAAAGTTACCGTGGTCTTTTCCGTAGGCTTTTCTTTCCACGGCTAAACCTAAACTGTCCTCCCCTCTTTTTACACGAGAACATTACTGTGTGATACACGATCCCTATTGATCGCCCTTTTTTTTTTTTTCCTCTCGATCCCTTTTGATCGAACTCCCCCCTTTTTCCCTTCATACGATCCCTTTTGATCGACACCCCCACTTTTTTTCCTTCCCCCTCCCAAAAAGAAAAGCTCTACATTGTATTTGCCCCATCTTCGTTGAGCCCTGTGTGGCTAATAAAAGAAATGTATCTATCTATCTATCTATCTATCAGTCTGTTTATCTATCTATCTATCTATCTATCTATCTATCTATCTATCTATCTATCTATCTATCAGTCTGTCTATCTATCTATCTCCATTGTCGTTTGACAATGGAGATTCTGTTCAAACTTCAATTCAGTTATCTGCTCTTGAATTATCCATCCCATAGACATGTGCAGACGACGTAATTGCAATATAGAACCAACGTGACACGGCGTATGACAAGATGTACCGTTGAGTTATATGTACAATCCACCCGATAGGCTTCAACATAGGTTCTGTCCTCCTAGTTTTATTGAGATGGTAGGAGTCGGCCTCAGATGATAGAAAATGATATTTGCATAACATACAACGGACCTCCAAGTTGAGAAGCGAAATTTTTATTTGTTTGGCCCATCTCTTTGTGTGCATTTGTATATGTGCACGTCTTCGTATGTTATTGTGTGCATGATAATTGACCCTGTTTATTGTATAGTCTTGTAGTAACTATGTCTCCGATCTATCTATCTATCTATCTATCTATCTATCTATCTATCTATCTATCTATCTATCTATCTATCTATCTATCTATCTCTGATCTGGACGGATGCTAGTCACATCGGCTCGCAAGTAAGTTGGCCTTTTATATGTCAAAACTTTTGCAGTTTTAAAATATTTTTTGTGGAAGAGGTGTATAAGTCTATACACTTCGACCCTATTGGGTTTTTGTAATAGGAAGTGGCTCCTTCTGGAGTTTATTTCCAAAAGTTTTTAATTTTTCTCCGGCTTATTTGCCATATTTCGTAAAAGAAATATGGCTAGGCCTTCACACGTGGTCGATTTGCCTCTAACAGCAGGCAAGGAGACTGACCAACAAGTCGTTCCGCATGAACGAACACAAGACGTAGAGACCAGGAATGCTGCGTTTACTACTACTGCCTTCACCACCTCCACTACCACCATTACGACCGCCACCAACGACAACAAAACCAAAACCACTACTGCCACCGTCATCGCAGCCACCACTACCACCAAGAACAACAATAACAAAAAGAACAACAACAACTCCACTCCTCTTTTGTTCCTTTCACCACAGACAACGGAAGGAGAGAAAGAGAAGAGCATGATGGCCAAACAATTTGCTCAAATACGCCTGAACGCCGAAGAAAATTATGAAAAAAATTTCCCGCCACTTCGTAACTCATATGAAGGTCAGAGGAGTACACAAGAAGAAGGTCACCCATCTGCCACAACAACAACACCTGCCAGCATCACAACCGCCAACAACAACGCTAATACAGCAACAGTCACCTCTGCCATCAACACCAGCACCACCACCAACAACAACAATAACAAGATCAAAACAAACTTCGCCGAGGCGATAAAGGAAAAAACGACGGTAGTATCTTTTACTGCACAGCAGATAAAAGATACAAAGGCTTTACTTACGAAAGAAAATGACGAGGTGCGGATCAACATACCACAAGACATTTTAGAAGACACAAACAAAAAGACCATTATTTATAAAATTTTAAACTCAAAAACAAAAAAACCAGAAAAAGCAAGCACGGAAAAGATCGAGAAATGCTTGAGATCTGTATGGCAATATAAGGATTATGTAACTTGGTGGCATAAATTTGCCCATGTGCAAGTTATTTTTCAAAGTGAAGAGTTAGCGAAACGATTCTCAACGCTAACTCTTAAGACAGAAGAGTTAACAATGATACCGAGTTACCTTGGTCAGAGGGTAACAAGGGTTATCATAAAAAATATTCCTCCCACGGTAGACACACTATGGATAACATCAGCCGTATGTGTCGATATGGAGGAAGTTGATATATTGCAAATTAATGTTTCTGAAAAGCAACAGTGGGTGGGTAAAAAAATGGAGATCCTTCTCCATATTACCCAGGAGTCACTAAATAAAATACCCACCTACATAAAGTTACCATCAACGCAAAGGCTGTATGTAGTGGTGGAAGGCAGACGACCACGCTGTTACATATGTGGCAGTGAAGCTCACTTCCAAAAGGACTGCAATTCTGCCGCGAAACAACAGCAACAACAACAACAACAGCCACGGGAAAACCAAAAACCCAAAACACCAGCATTATTACCCACACCACCGTATGCACAACTGATCAAGCAGCTATATGCGAAAACGAAAGAACGGCAACAACGAACAAACCAACCCAACCAAACAACACCACCACCTGAGTCAAAAACAGAAACAACACCACCAACAACAACTAAAGACAGACCAACACCAACACCAAGAACAACAACCAAGAAGACAACCACTGAGAACGAAGAAAAGACCAATACTACTCCCAATTCCCCAACAACACACACACCACACACACCACACACCACAACACCATCGACAAACACACAAATAGAACCAAATGCTTTGCCTTTACCCCCTTCTGATTCGTCAGACATTTCGTCTAACGATGAAAGTTCTACAGAATGGCAAATAGCCACAGGAAGTAAAAGAAAAAGATCAAAAACAACCCCAAAATTAAATGCATGCAAAGCAGGGAAATATGTAACCGCTGAAAGCCCCTTGCACAAACAAACCAGCACCAACATCACAAAAACACACACAATGCTATCAGCGATAGACACAACAAACACAAAATTAATGGACTACATCATATCGCAAACAAACATGTCTGAAGATAATTATAAGCTCAACAATCATCCACGCACTACACCACCGAAACACATCAAAATAGTTCACATCACACAAACGCAGCACCACACACTCAAAACCCTCTTTCCAAATGCGGTTGGGGGGTTCCAAAAATATTTATCAAAGAAACTCTTCAAAAACCTCATCCAAGATACTTCAAAAGAAGAGGAAGCTAAAACTTTCGAAACGAGTAAGTAACCTTCTCTCTTGTCTCTTTTACTGTCGTGTATGAAACACAAATTTCGACTTCAACTATGCTTAAATTAGGTTGTGTAAATGTACGTGGCTTGGCGTCAGCTTGGAAGCAAGGTTACCTTCTAAATGACATCAAGTCACAGAACATAGAAATCATGGCTATCAGTGAAACCAGACTCAGTAACCCGCGGGCCCTCAAGTCCATGTTTGGTGGACATTTCGACATTTATTTTTCTCCCTGTCTGCCAAACATGGGTGGTGGTGGTACCGCGGTGCTTTTTCGGAAGAGTCTGAACCTAAAAGTAAGGCCAATATTCCTAGACCCGGAGGGTAGGCTGGTTGTCTTGGATGTCGATAGCACAAACGGGTGTGCTTTCCGTCTGGTGGCAGTGTATGCACCGTCCTTAACGGGTCGGGCGAATTTCCTTAGACGTCTAGAGGTTTTCCTGGGAACGTCACGACCCTTACTGTTAGTAGGGGACTGGAACGCTACCTTGGACACGCATATAGACTATGTGGGAGTGGATAGGAGTAGAAGGGGATGTAAGTGCCTCAAAGACCTGCTCAGACGTTTCCATTTGTCTGACAGGTTCCGACTCGACCATCCGAACGTGCCAACGTGGACTTGGACAAACCGCGTCGGATCGTCGAGATCGTATCTAGATAGAGTTCTATGTAGGACAGCGGATAGAGATAGTGTAGGATGTCCACAATTTAAAATAGTCAGCTACACAGATCACAAGTTTGTGACGTGTACGCTCGACTTAGATAAGACACATAGGCAGGGTCCCGGTTACTGGAAACTGAACGCTTCGCTCTTAGCGCGGCAGGTTTACAGGAACCGGATTAGCGAATTAATTAAGAGGGCGTTAACAGGAGCCATCGTTAACAACCGCTGGTGGTTTGCCCTGAAAATGGCAATCAAATCGGAATCTATTAGGTTTAGTAAAGAACTAGCGATAGATCGAAATAGAGTAGAGGGAGACTTAGTTAAGAAACTAGAAGAGGCACTTATAACTGGCAGCGCAACCAACGTTTTGGCTGCGAGGATGGCCCTCGACCAACACCTCAACGCCAAACACGAAGGTTGCGTCGTCAGAGCTAAAATGCGTGCCTTAAGGAACGAAGGGATCGAAGCTGCGCGAGAAGCCCGGGTGGCGGAGGCGCAACGCGGTAACAGAGCCACCATTCGGTCTCTAATCGATGAACAGGGATGTAGTCTGCTCGAACCCGAAAGGATGTGTGGGGCCTTTCAACAGCACTTTGCTCGACTGTTCGGTGCGAGCGGTGAGTCGGAACGCAGGATGGACTTCACTGCCTACCTGACCGGCCTGCCGCGGCTCTCGGCGGGAGAGGCAGAGTGTTGTGAGGGTCCCATCACAGCTGCTGAAGTAAGGGATGCTATGGCGGGCTGCGCGAGGGATAAGTCACCTGGATTGGATGGTCTACCCTACGAGCTGTATTGTCAAATGCCAGACTTGTTTGGCGACCTCTTGGCATCAGTCTACTGCAACTGGCAACAAAACGGGAGAATTCCCGGTTTCGTGAGCCGAGGTGCAGTGACATTGCTGAAGAAAGACCCAAACAAGGGGAATTTTATAGATAATTTCAGGCCCATCACTCTGCTCAACGCAGACTTGAAAATTTTGGCCAAAGTAATAGCCGAGAGGTTGGCGCTTGTCATCGATAAACTGGTCGACAGGGCGCAAACATGCGCCGTGCCGGGCAGAAGTATCCATGACAACCTCCACCTCATGCGCTACATCATGGACAGGGTAGTTAAGGATCCTGGCATGGGTGGGGCGCTGATCAATTTAGATCAATCTAAAGCCTTCGATAGGGTCGACCATCGATACCTAGCGGCCGTCCTCAGGGCAGCTGGCTTTGGTCCCGTCTTCCGCGGTTGGATCGCTGCCTTGTATAGCGGCATCCGATCGGTAATACGGGTAAACGGTCACCTGTCAAAACCGTTCGACATCACGCGTTCGGTCCGTCAGGGATGTCCCTTGTCGGCGCTTCTGTATGTATTGACGATCGAACCACTACTGCGGAAGCTGGCGACACTGAGGGGTATCCCACGAGAGCTGGGTTGCGGGACGAGCGTGTCTGCATATGCTGACGATGTCACCGTCATAGTGTCGAGCGAAAAGCACGTCGAGATGCTAGGCGAGACACTTAAAGAATACGAAACGGTGACAGGAGCAAAAATTAACCCGGAAAAGTCAGTGGGTTTGTTACTCGGCACCTGGAGAAGCAAGCCCATACCGTCCAACAGTGACTCCGTAGTGGGACGCTGGACGGACGGACCGGTTAAACTGCTCGGGGTCTGGTTCAGTCCGGACCTCCAAATGGATAAGAACTGGGACGAGATCACCAGTAGAGTGATCAAACTCAGCCAAACATGGGCTGAGAGAAAGTTATCTCTAAAAGGCCGGGCGGAGGTGGCTAATGTGTATATCGCATCAGTCATCGATTACCGCCTGACCGTCGTGCCTTGTCCCGATGCCACCATCACGAAACTAGAACGCATACTTTTCCGCTTTCTGTGGAAGGGTGGCGTTCCGATGGTGAGGCGATCCATTTGCTGTCAACAACCGTTACGTGGAGGACTGGGGATGCCGTGGTTAATGATGCGCAGACATGCGCTGAGACTGCGGCATCTCTGGAACTTCATTGACGACGGTGAACAGGTGTGGGCGCCGTTTGTGAGGCACGCCTTCCCGCAGCTCGTCTCACTCACCGAACTGCAAACATGGATCAGGAAGAGACCGAAACTGGGCGAATGGCACCGCGAGTGTCGCCAAGCTCTACAACAGCTCTGCCGTCCGGGATCAAACTTGTGCAACTTCCAAACGACCAATGCGTTCTATAGAGGACTAGTGGAGGGGAGGTCTGACGACACTCTCGGGGCAAACCTGGGTGTCGACGAGAAATTCTTAACCCGCCTTTTCAAGACGACGTTCGGGCCGGGGCCAATGGATAATTTCCAGAGATCCCTGGCTTGGCAATGCTATCGAGACGCACTACCAGTTCGAGAGAAGATCTACAGACACGGTTCGAAAACCACCGGACCAACCTGCCCGAGATGCGGTCAGAGCGACGAAACCGTTCTGCACGCACTCGTGCAGTGTCCAGATATTTCAGAGCTGTGGACCTTCGTCGAACGGCTGTTGTCGCGTGTGGGACGAGCCCACTTATCAGCCGAGTCTATCGTGAATATTGTTCCGCCACCTTCCTTTAAACGGGAAGGAAAAACGGTTTTTGTAACACTGATAGCTATGGCAAAAGAATGCGTGTGGTGGACGCGTTTGAAAGGTCTACAAACAAACACTTTCCTCTCTGGTCAGTCCCTCGTCAACTTTTTCAAGTACCACTTGAAAAGGAGGATGAGGATAGAGAGGAAAGTGTTGTCGAATGAAAGTTTCAATAAAAAATGGGTAAATGTGGCAAGAATGGTAAGAATGAAAGACGACACCATTTTAAGCATAGACTTGTAACAAAAAGAGACAAAAAGAGAGAAGGTACTTACTTTCATGTACCTTAAAAAAAAAAAGCCTGAGGTGACCGTGGTCTTTTCCGTAGGCTTTTCTCTCCACGGATAAACCTAATCTGTTCCCCGTTTTTTACATCGACTGTGATACACGATCCCTATTGATCGCCCCCTCCCACGTTTTTTTTTTTTTTTTTTTTTTTTTTTTTTTTTTCTTCCCGCGATCCCTTTTGATCCAAATTATCCCCCCCCCCCACAAAAGCTCTACTTTGTAATTTGTCCATTTTCTGTATTTAGCCCTGTGTGGCTATAATAAAAAGATATCTATCTATCTATCTATCTATCTATCTATCTATATATATATATATATAA
>NC_142947.1:19577669-19587669 GCF_046866305.1 Octopus bimaculoides
TTGCCCAACCGTTAAGTTACGTGGACATAAACACACCAACATCGGTTGTCAAATGATGGACAAACTCAGACACACAGATACATACATACATACATACATACATATATGACGGGCTTCTTTCAGTTTCCGTCTACTAAATCTCCTCACAAGGCTTTAGTCGACCCGAGGCTATAGTGGAAGACACTTGCCCAAGGTGCTACCCAGTGGGTCTGAACCCAGAACCGTGTCATTGGGAAGCAAGCTTCTTAACGCACAGCCAATACACATAGGCAAATGCACGAACGTCTTGAAAAACACACACGCATCAATTCTAAACTTGTTTCTGTATAGTTTTAAAGTTAATGGTTTAGGCATACTGCAAAAATATGAAGACAAAACAGTGGAAGCAACAAATGTAGTTTCGAAATGAGTACATGCATAAAATAACATGTATACGTATTAAGATGCGTATATGTACGTATGGATACATGTATGTGTTTTTTTATGTATATATATGTATGTACATATATATATATATATGTATATATATGTATATATATATATATATATATATATATATATATATATATACCGGAGTATATATTTCTGCTGCTTTTAAATAAAGCATATTACTCTACCTCTGGTATATATATATATATATATATATATATATATATATATATATATATATATATATATATATATATATATATATATATATATATATATATATATAGATATATATATATATACATATATATATATATATATATAATATATATATATTTATATATATACATATATATATATATATATATATATATATATATATATATATATATATATATATATATATATATATATATATATATATATATATATATATATATATATATATATATATATATATAGATATATATATATATACATATATATATATATATATATATATATATATACATACATATATATATATATATATATATGTATATATATATATATATATATATATATATATATATATATATATATATATATATATATATGTATATATATATATATATATATATATATATATATATATATATATATATATATATATATATATATACATATATATATATATATATATATATATAAATATATATATATATATATATATATATATAGATATATATATATATACATATATATATATATATATATATATATATATATATATATATATATATATATATTTATATATATATATATATATATATATATATATATATATATATATATATATATATATATATATATGTATATATATATATATATATATATATATATATATATATATATATATATATATATATATATATATATATATATATATACATATATATATATATATATATATATATATATATATATATATATATATATATATATATATATATATATATATATATATATATATATACATATATATATATATATATATATATATATATATATATATATATATATATATATACATATATATATATATATATATATATATATATATATTTATATATATATATATATATATATATATATATATATATATATATATATATATATATATATATATATATATATATATATATATATATATATATATATATATATATATAGGCGCCCGAGTTGCCGTGTGGTAAGAAGCTTGCTTCCCAACCGCATGGTTCCGGGTTCAGTCCCACTGCGTGCCACCTTAGGCAAGTGTCTTCCATGTAGCCTCGGGCCTACCAAAGCCTTGTCAGTGGTTTTGGTAGATGGGAACTGAAGAAGCCCGCCCTATATATATATATATATATATATATATATATATATATATATATATATATATATATTTATGTATGTTATATATATATGTACTTGACAACAAATGTTGGTGTGTTTACGTCCCCGTAGCTTAGCTGTTGGGCAAAAGAGACCAACAGAATAAGTACTACGTTTACAAAGAATAAGGCGGTGCTCCAGCATGGCCGCAGTCAAATGACAGAAACCAGTGAAAGAATAAAAGAATAATATATATATATATGTATATATATATGCACACACATACACTCATACACATTAACATGTATGTGTATATATATATATATATATATATATATATATATATATGTATGTATGTGTACACATATTTACATATATAAACACACCATAATTATATATGTAGACACACATTACATAATATGCATACATTCATATTAAAATAGTATTGTTTACATTACAGAAGCTCAGATAATTTCTCTAGGAGAGTCCATTTAATATCTTTTACACCCTTTTCCTCTGTGTTTGTGTGTGTGTGTGTGTGTGTGTGTACGTCTGCGCGGTGCGTATGTACGTATGTGTACGTTTGTGTGTACGTTTGTGCGTGCATGCGTATGTGTGCGCATATATCTGCGATGTGTGCACATTTTGGTATGTGTGTATCAGTTTATGATATACTTACCTCTCATACACAGATGAATTAAAACCAGCATAGGCTGGTTGATAGGTAGATAGATTTAGGGAGAGGGTGCCTCAGACAAGAAGAACCAGAGTGACGACCACGACAAGGCTCTTTTGCTTTGAAATGTAATTTCGTATCCATGTCTCTTCCTATAATATCTCTGCCTGTCCGTTTCTCTGTCTGTCTATCAGTTTGCGTGTGTCTTTCTCTCTCATTCTTTCGCTCTCTCTTCTTCTGTATATGCGTATGTACATATATAGTCTTCGAAACGTCTAGATAGAATAGAGACAGCTGATGAAGGGATATTCCAAGGGGCTTTCCGTTTTCCTATGTGTTCGTTCCGTTGTCTGTAGTTTATTGTTCTAACGTCCTGTACCCTGATATGCATGTATATACACATGTAGATGTAAGTATGTACATATATGTGTGTATACATGTATATATATTCTTTGTATTATTTTTATATATATATATATATATATATATATATATATATATATATATATATATGAGTGCATGTGTGTGGGCATGTGCATAAAAAGAGAGAGAGGGAAATGTATAGATAGATTGATAGACTATAGACTGACAGACAAATAGATAGCTACATAGAAAGATAGATAGATAGATAGATAGATAGATAGATATATAGACCACAGACATAGATAGACCACATATATCGATAGATCACAGATATAGATAGATAGACCACATAGATAGATAGATGGATAGATAAATGGACCCCAGACACAAAATTATGCTCAGAAGCTTTCGTCTATTCTTTCATGTAGAATATCTTATAGTATGTCTTGATGTCTTAAGCAGAATGTGAGTTGTGTCTGTTTTACTCGAAGTGTTAGGATTTGTCTTATGCAATTTCTTGCTAACTTGTGTTTCAAATGTAATATATAACTCCTCCGTGTGTGTTTATAAAGTGTTATTCAAATAGCCTTAGTATTACTACACACACACAGATGGATGTGTACTACTGTGTGAATTTTGCTATTCACACAGTTATAGTATCATCAATATATTGCAATAGTAATAATAATGATACACACACAATAGAAACTTCTATCTATCTATCTATCTATCTATCTATCTATCTATCTATCTATCTATCTATCTATCTATCTATCTATCTGTCTGTCTGTCTGTCTGTCTGTCTGTCTGTCTGCCTGCCTGTCTGCCTGCATGCCTGTCTGACTGCCTGTCTGTCTGTCTCTGCAAAGACACCTAACACCAATTCCCAATACACGAAAACGTGTAAATCACATACAAACATCGCAGACACATGTCCAACACACGCGCCCTACACACGCACACACATAACGCATAAGCACATGGTAACACATGGTAGTTAACACATACACACATGGTAATTTTTCGCGCGTAAATTTAGATACCAGCATATACACATAAAAGGAAATGAACATTATCCTCCCTTTCTCACACTTGCTCACACATCGAATTCTCTGTTACGTGTATTTCATAATATTATGTTGAAGCCTCAGGCGGCGAACTGTCAGGAACGTTAGCACGCCGGGCGAAATGCTTAGCGGTATTTCGTCTGCTGGTACGTTCTGAGTTCAAATCCGCCGAGGTCGATTTGCCTTTCATCCTTTCGGGGGTCGATAAATTAAGTACCAGTTACGCACTGGGATCGATGTAATCGACTTAATCCCTTTGTCCTTGTTTGTCCCCTCTATGTATAGCCCCTTGTGGGCAATAAAGAAATAAGAAACGTTAACACGCAGGGCGAAATTCTTTAGCGGTATTTCGCCTGTCGTTACGTCTGAGTTCAAATTCCGCCGAGGTTGACTTTGCCTTTCATCCTTTTGGGATCGATAAATTAAGTACCAGTTGCGTACTGAGGTCGATCTAATCGACTGGCCCCTTCCCCCCAAATTTCGAGCCTTGTGCCTAGAGAAGAAAAGAATATAATGTTGAACCTCAAGGCGGTTATTCATTCGGAGAATAGTAGCTTATAGTTATTCACAATGCATGCACGCTTGGATTGGAGCTCTGTGATTTATCATAATTGGATAATAGTGCAAACTTTGTGAAGGTAAACTTATCAATTAATAGATGCACTATATAGCTATTGGCTAAGTATAAATACGAAGTAGATTACGAACGTGTAATCATGCATTTAGCCATGCTCTGAAAACTAAGATACTGTGGTTTAATATGTCTTTTAGAGTGAAACGAGTGATAAAATACCAAGAGACAGAGGTCGAACTGTTAGAGATGTTAGGAGGTGAAGAGCGCAGAGGTTTGGCGGTATTTGGTAGGTGGGAGAACTTATAGTCACTGTGATGCTCCGGCGTTGAAGTGGTGGATAAAAGATTCCCACTAAATGGTGATCGTTGACTTTCTCCGGCTGTTGAAGACAGCGATCTTTCTTTGCATTGAGGATAACTGTCAATCTATTGTTGTTGTTGGCACTCTGTCGCTTAAGACGTCGAGGGTTCCAGTTGATCCGATCAACGGAACAGCCTGCTCGTGAAATTAACGTGCAAGTGGCTGAGCACTCCACAGACACGTGTACCCTTAACGTAGTTCTCGGGGATATTCAGCGTGACACAGTGTGACAAGGCTGACCCCTTGAATTACAGGCACGACAGAAACAGGAAGAAAGAGTGAGAGAATGTTGTGATCAAAGAGTACAGCAGGGTTCGCCACCATCCTCTGCCGGAGCCTCGTGGAGCTTTAGGTGTTTTCGCTCAATAAACACTCACAACGCCCGGTCTGGGAATCGAAACCGCGATCCTATGACCGCGAGTCCGCTGCCCTAACCACTGGGCCATTGCGCCTCCACACTGTCAATCTGTAATCACTGCTAAATGTTTTAAGGTACCAGGTCATCGCCTAAGATCACGTACCAGCAATCAATGCTATCTCTAGATGTTCTAACCAAAGATAGGTCCTTGCATAATTATATAGTTAATTTACTGCTCTGCACAGTTCATCTGTCGTACCACACGTCATCATCTGAAACTTTCCATAAGTAATTGGACGATCTAAATTAGCATAAATTCTTATCTGGACTCATATATGCGATTTTTCTGTTTGTTTGCATATTCAAAAATTGCTTTAAATACCAACGGAATGTCTGAAGGAAAGAGTTCTTAGAGAGACTGCTCTTGTTGGAGGTTTAGAATATTCTAACGAAAGCCAGAAATAAGGAACTCGAGAGCTTCAAAGAACCTATTTTATGTATAATGTTTAAAATATATTCAAATATCAGGTAATTTAAGAGAAAACATGCTTGGATTATCAGCATAAGAAGAGAATAAATGTGACATACAGGGTACTGGCAATTTCGAGCACTTTAGTTATAATATATCAAAGAATACTTAATATTTATGTATTGAATTCTGTAATTTCTCGCCTCATGGTTAATCAACGAAAAATCACACACACACACACACACACACACACACACACACACACACACACACACACACACACACACACACACACACACACACACACACACACACACACGCACACACACACACACACACACACACACACACACACACCAGTCGCTAAGTAATGATCAAGAGAAATGAACTGTACAAACGTAGTTCAGTAGTTTATATAGGCCAGACCAGTCACCTCTTACAATGGAGCTTCCACAGCGTACAGCCAAGTCAAACTGGACTCAGATTGACTTGTCTGAAGAAGTGACTGCAGGCTGTAGAAACTTCACACTGACAGAAACCTGAACCATAATATATATATATATATATATATATATATATATATATATATATACACATTATGGAGCCACACAAATGCATACACAAATGCACATACACGTATGCATGCACACACACACACCACATACGCGCGCGCGCAAACACACGCAGAATGTATAACCTAGTAAATGTTTATTTTAAAAGGCTTTTCCTTAAAGCGATATGTATGTGAAATGCGTGTGAATACATATATGGAGAGAGAGGGGGGGGGGGGGAAGAAATGCATAATTGCATATCGGATAATTTTATAATCAGGTTAATTGCATAACTTTTGAAAATACCAAATCGTTTGGTATCAAATGTATGTAAAAGTGACCGGTTAATTGCATCTGCAAATAAAGTCCATTTCAGTTAACTGCATATGATATTTTGTCAGTCTTTTTTTTTAGTAGAAATTTTAACGAAATCTAACATAATAAATGATTTATTTGATTCCATGGAACCTCCGTTTTCATTAGGAGTTAGAATGAAAGCATTTCATGTTTACAAATAACCGATATCAAAAGAGCGAAATGTATTCAAGTTATTCTTACCATTTCAATGAATTATAGTTAAAATTCAGAATCTGGTGTATCTTTATCTTATTAGTAATTGTATAAAATTCTTCAATAAATAAATCTATATTCTATATGAAATTTGTAAAACGTTAGTTTTGAATCAAGCTGTGAATGGACGCCATATTGTATGACTTCATTATCATTTACATTAGCCAGAGATTTACACAATGAAATTTTTCTTTAACCCTTGTAACCTTAGTTATCGTTTAGTGATTCAAAGTATTTGAAAAGCATTGACGGACGTATGGATCTGTCTAAGCTTGGGTAATTGAAGAATATCAAAGTAAATTGAAGAACCTAATAATTTGATTGTAAAGCGATTGCTATGGTGATATATATCAACAAAAGAAATAGGTTCGACTGGATTCAACGAAAGTGAATTATGTGAACACAAAACGAACTGTAAGTAAAATAAAAACAACTATATTGGTTTTATTTACGATATAGTTCACACACATGTGTAACATAATCACACTATCTTATTGCTGACAATCTTGTGAGCCAATAAGGGAACCTCCACTTGTTCGCTCGACTTGGTAGAAGCAACAGCTAAATCGCTATGAAACCAATACTTCTTTGTTTTGGGAAAAGACATGTTAGATAATACATGCATGATTTCCTTGGACAAACATAGGATGTTAACTGACGAAACGCTTTCAATCACAAATCAGCTCATTTAGTACTGATCTTGGTTAAATTGCAACGACGAAGGCTGTGACAACAACTATTCATGCGCGCTGCTCTTCAGAGATGTCGATCATTTACCGCTATGTCTGGATAGTCGAGATGATCACTTCTAGAGTATGGTTGAGCGTAGAAGTGCTGGATCATCTTTGATCACAAGAACACGAAAATACTCTTGAACAATGCACATCTCTCAGTTAAAATCCTGAAACTTTAGTATAGGAATATACATTACATGTTCATGTGTTTGTGTGCATGTATTACCTATGTATTAGGTGTGTGTATATATATATATATATATATATATATATATATATAAACACACACACACATATATATATATAAACACACACACATATATATATATAAATATATATATATATATATATATATATATATAAACACACACACACACACACACACACACACACACACACACACACACACATATATATATATATAAACACATATATACACGCAAGTATACATAAAAATAAACATATGCACACATACACATATATATGTGTATAGGGATATATATATTTATACATTTTTTTGTTTAGAATATCGTGAAGCACACACATAATCTTTTAAATAACAGCAAGTAAATATTGGGTTAATAAACAATTTTAGATGGAAAATGTCGTAGTTTACATGCTAATACCCATAGCTTTATGTGTGCGCTTCGAGATTATTAATGAAAAACTTAATTCACGTTCTCTCGAAAGTTTATAAAATTCTTAAGGCGTCAACAATATACATACATACGCGGAAGTAACACACATAATATATGCATACACCCACATACATACATCACACAAGCACACACAAAACGTGTATGCATATGTTAAAGCTTTGTCATTACGATTTTAGTTTTGAACTGGTATCGAACTGAAGACAATTCGCATTCGAGAATACTGTACACATAACTCTAAGGTCACCATCTTTAGTATCCCAAGGTTTATGAACTCATCGATGAAAATCCACTGTCACATATAGAAAAAATTTATAATTAAAAGTACAATAAATAAGTATAATATAATACAAAGTAAATATCATAAGATCAAGATATAATGCAGTGTTCCGTGATAGAAAGCTCAACAAAAAAAGTACTTCATCTGGTGATATATATATATACTCATTTATTATTTGTTTTATATATATATATATATATATATATATATATATATATACATACATACACACAAACACGCACACATACACGCACACTCATAATACGACGGGGTTGTTTCATTACCCGTCTACCAGATTCACTCGCAAGGACTTTGATCGGTCTGAGGTTATAGTAGAAGACATTAGTCGAAAGTGTCACGCTGTGGGACTGAACCCGGAAGAAGGTAGTTGGAAGCAAAAGTCTTATCACAGAACCACGTTCGGCAAAAAAGACCAATAGAATAAGTACCAGGCTTAAAAAGTATGTGCTGGGGTCAATTCGTTCGACTAAAATTATTCAAGGCGGTGCCCAGCATTGAGGCAGCAGTCTTATGGCTGAAACAAGTAAAAGATAAAGATATATATATATATATATATTTGTTTTGAAAGATTTATGATATGAAATCGTGTGTTGAAACAGATGTTGTTGTATTTGGGGATGGTCATATTGCCAGTTTAGCCAATAAAAACACACGCACTGTGTATTTGGTGTTAATTTGCTTCAGCTTTATATTACATTTGTGTTGCAAGATGGAGTAAGTGCACCAAGAGCACACACGAAAACGAAAAGTGTCGTTGAAGAGGTCACAGATGTGTGACGAAATATTTCCGGACAATGGATATATGAGTTGAAAAAAGAAAAAAAAAAAGAACTGTAATAAATGACTGAAGAACAAATATGTAGTGCGAGTGTTTATTTGGCATAAATAAAAAAATAAAAATGACCGTCCCGAAATTCAATATATATATATATATATATAGATACATTTCTTTTATTAGCCACACAGGGCTCAACAAAGATGGGACGAATAGATAGATAGTGTGTGTCCCTCCCCTCACACTATCTATTTAGTCCTTCTCACTAGCACACTCTCTCTCTCTCTCTCTCTGTGTTTCTCCAGATAACTTTCCCGCCTTTTAGAGTCTGGATGAATATCGTATCAGGAGCTCTGGTGCTGTTGAAGTAGGTGGCGACGCCTGTGGTAGTAGTCATGCTAGTTATGTTTACAATGATAATGACTATAGTGGCATTGATTGAATGCTGTGATCCATAGTGCTGATGAGGGAATTGATGATGATGATATTCATGATGATGGAAATTTCTGAAGTTATAATATTGATGGCGATTTTGCTGTTGGATGTTCAGTGTGGTGGCCATGACTGTATCGGAATTTGTGGATGATGACCTTTGTTGTTCCAGATTTTCTTTCGGTATCTATCTATCTATCTATCTATCTATCTATCTATCTATCTATCTATCTATCTATCTGTCTATCTATCTGTCTATCTGTCTGTCTGTCTGTCTGTCTGTCTGTCTGTCTGTCTATCTATCTATCTATCTATCTTTTTTTTTTCTT
>NC_142947.1:19590169-19597669 GCF_046866305.1 Octopus bimaculoides
TTGGGACACAGCAAATGCTACATACAACAGATATTTTAGACTGCAGTCAACAAAAGGTCAGCCAACTAATTAGAAAATTTTCACTCACTAATATAATTGTAAGCATATCCTCTCTCTCTCTCTCTCTCTCTCTCTCTCTCTCTCTCTCTCTCTCTCTCTTCTGTTACAACTGCAACTGTTTTAAACTTGCAAGTTGTCCATCATACCACCAAAACCTTCTTTTACTACCGTTCTACAACTATTACTATACTATCACACTCTACCCTTTCTATGCTTCTTCTATTACTAAGGCTACAGCTCTTTCTACACTGGGCTCGAAAACTGTGCACTATATACTTTGAGATAATCCCGATTCTTTACCTATCGCTTCCTTGTGTGTCTCACTTCAAGCGCAAAAACCTCCTCTTCAAATATCAATCCTTGGAGGTTCAAGTTAAATATCAATTTTATCGACCTCCCTAGTCTGGGAGGGATTGTGAATGTCATGGGAACTGCTCTCCCCACCCCCATTTAATTTTTCATCCTCTTCAAACTAAATACCAGCAGCAGCAGCAGCAGCAGCAGGAACAACAACAGCAATGGCTGCAACAACAATAACAACATGGACAAGAAGCGCTATTACTGCAACAATTAATCATCATGATCATCGTCGTCGTCGTCGTTGTGGTGGTGGTCGTTATCCTCATCAACGACGATGACGACGGCAACCGTAGCAACAACAGCAGCAGCAATAATCCCACAACAATACCAATAGAATTAGCAACAACCATAAACAACAGCCACAACGAAATCACCAAAAAACAACAAAAGAAGGATAACAAGCTCAGTGACTATGAGAATAATAATACTACCACCACCACCACCACCACCATTTCCACTAACAACAACAAAATCAAAAAAAAAAAATAACAACTGCAGTAATGACAATGATGACAACATAAAACAGTCAAAAAACATCGTTCAGTTTTTCATCCGGGGTGAGTCATATAACAAATTAAAATGGCGACTGCAATTTGTTAAGCCTTATCATCACTTGAGGATTTCAAAAAAAAATATTAATAACTGCACTCCATTTCGGACAGCAAGGAAAGGTGAAGGTGGGAGTAAGGAGGTTTAGATAATCAAGATAACTTGATAAATAAACGCCTTTAAATACATGCACATTTAGTCATGTATAAAGCTTTTAAACGTCCATATAAAATCCACAGCATTGTCTACAACAAATTAAATTGTATCTCTATGCCATTGCCAGTTAGAAAACTGATTTATTACAAAGGTCTTTATTAAAATACAAAAAGAGAATGGCTTCAGTTCGTTTATAGTCATTCATCCCATCAACAGTTACGCCATGTTCGTTACAACAGAGCTTACGTGTGTATGTCTTTATATGTATGTATGTCTTTATATGTATGTATATATGTATGTATGTATGTCTTTATAACTGAAATACTGATAGCCCTTCCTGTTACTATCTATCATATCCTTCATAAGTAACTAATACATCACACCTCCTGAAGATGAAGATGGCATGAAACTAGAGATGCGAGATAAAAAATTAAAAAAGTTTGAATATGGTTGATTTATTTGTTTTCGTTAAAATTCCGTTATAACGTATCCCAGTTCAAAATATGAAAATCAATGGAAAAATACGCTTCAAGTTACGAAATTTCTTGTTACTCAAAGATTTCCAATAATTGGAAATTCCGTAACGTAGGAGATGCATCACACACACTTATCTTCGATGTGATTTTTTAAAAATACACATTTCTAATAGATTTTCCGAATCGCATGCGCAATGATATTCGGTAACCGGCCGGCGCGAAGTGTTCATGAATTTCTGAAAATTCACATGAGTCGGCTTTCTTTCTTCATAACTTTTGAAAAAAAAAATGGATATTTTTTAACGAAATTTTCTAAAAATACCCCTGAGGGTGTGTAGTTTACGATTATTTCGAAATTTAATGCGAAAAAAAAAATGGAAATTCAAACACCCCTTTCCACGCCCGGATAGAATTTTCACAACAAATTCCAATATAATCGTATTTGATACCATCTGAAGCGTATTTGTAGAAAATTTCATTAAGAAATATCCATTTTTCTGGACGTTATGAGGAAACAAATCCGGAGGGGTACATTTGTGTATGTACGCCAATTACATTAACATTAATACTATGATTACATTGCTGTTACATATATCTACGTATCGGCTTGCTTCGCTTCATTTTCATTTTGTATGTAAAAATATTTAATTATATGACTGCATGTTCGGTTTGCTTCAAAAAAGTGAAATAATGGAAATGAGATTAGCTGAATTTTTCACTACAAACATAAACATATTGGGTTGGCAAGAAAGTAATTTCGTTTTTTTTAGTGTGAAATAAAAATCATTTTTGTTTTCATTCAAAGAATAAACTTCAATCAATCATATATTTTCCATTTTGTTCGACGACCTTTTGCCATCTTTATGGTAACTTCATGATTCCACGTTCATAGAACTTCTGGTCCTTATCAGCTAAAAACTGAAGCAAGTGCAATTTCAGGCCATCATCATTATTGAAGTTTCACCATTCAAAGAATTTTGCAAACTTCGAAATAAATGATAATCCGATGGTGTAAGGTCAGGGCTATATGGTGAATGTGACATCACTTCTCAACCAAGTTCCACTGATTTTTTATGAGTTAGCATAGAGGTGTGTGGTCTAGCGTTGTCATGATGGAATACGAATCCTTTACGATTTGCCAATACTGACTGTTTTTCTCTGATTGCTTCCTCCAGTTTCATTAGTTATTGAGAGTAAACATCCGAATTGATCGTTTGGTTCCTTGGAAGCAGCTCAAAATACACAACGCTTTGTAATCCCACCAAATTGACAGCATGACCTTTTTTTGATGCAAATCAACTATCAATGTAGTTTGTGCTGGTTCATTACGATTGGACCACGATCGTTTTCGATTGATGTTATTGTAGACAATCTATTTTTCATCACCAGTGATGATGCGGTTCAAAAAAAGTTCGATTTCATTGCGTTTGAGATGCATATCGCAAATATTGATTCGTTGTTTTAATTCGTTGATTCGTTGTAAGACCTAAATATCAAGCTTCTTAGTGAGTCCAAGACACTTTAAGTGAATTTCATTTGCTGTGTGTGATACATTTAATCTCTCTGCAATCTCTCGCTCAGTTATATGACAATCAGATTCAGTTATGGCTTTCATCCGGTCATCATCAACTTTAGTAGGTTGACCAGAGCGTTGTTCATCTTTGAGTGAAAAATCTCCTGAACGGAATGTTTAAAACCATTTCTAACATGTGCGTTCTGTTAAGCAATCAACAGTATAAACTTCGCATATCTCTTTGTGAACCTCAGCAAGTTTCTTGCCTTTACGGAAATTTTAAAAAAGCAAAATATGGTGAAAATGTTCGTTTTTGCACTCCATGTTAAAATTGACATTGAACTAACAGCTGTGAACAAAATTACGCACAATTTGTTTCTAAAGTAAGCTAAGAGTAACGGCTATCAAATGTCGAAAGGAAAAAATCATAACATTGACAAAAGTCATTCAAACAAATCGTAACTCTATCTATTTGCGAAAAACGAAATTACTTTCTTGCCAACCCAAGTGATAAGATAATGTTATTTCCGATGATATTGTGTTTAATAACGACGATTAACTGTATTAAAAGTGTGTGTGTGCATCTGTGTGTGTTTGTATGTGTGTGTGTGTATCAATTTACTGGCAGTATTTAGGCAGTAATTTGTTATTGTTTTATAAATGCACGTTCTTTTAACATAATTACAATTCATCTTATAACTCTATTTTACGTTTCCCAATTTTGACGTTCCATCTTCCTTCATATTGCATATCTTGCAAGCGTTCTTTTCACATGCATGCCACATGGGCATACCTACACAAGTATGCACCCTCTCGAATTTGTTTCTTCATAACGTCCAGAAAAATGGATACTTCTTGATAAGATTTTCTACAAATACGCCTCATGTGGTGTAGATTCCGATTACATCGAAATTTGTTGTGAAAATTTTTTTCCGTGGCTAGGAAGAGAAGATTCGAAAAATCTACACGAGCTGGTTTTCTTTCTTCATAACAAAAAGGAGGGGTTAATTTTTTTAATGAAATTCTCTACAAATATCTTTCAGAATGTATACATTACGGTATATTGGAATTTAATGTGGAAAAATTGGTTGGCACGCACACATCCATACTAACACACATCTCAATTTTTCGAAGTTTCAAGTTGCATTTTGTAGACATATGTGATGTGTATGTATGCCTGCGCGCTCAACAAGAATATTTCCATAAAAATTTCAATTTATTCTAAATTTAAACACTCTGAAATGTATTTGTAGAAAAATTTATAAAAAATGATATCCTTATTCGTGAAAATTACGATGCAAGAAAGCTGACAAATGCGAATTTTCCGAAACTCCTCTTCCTAGCTCCGGAAAAAAACGTTTAATGAACATATTTCAATGTAATCGAAATTTGTACCGTCTGAAGCGAATTTGTAGAAAATTTGATTAAAAGATATTAATTTCTCTGGTATTTATGAGAAAACAATTTCTTGAGAGACACACTTGGGCGGGTATGCCGCCATATGTATAACTTATGTTTAGGAATATATGATACAATGATAATATCAAATCAATGTAGATCATGCTATCTTAAACATAGCGTGTTCGTACTCGTGTGTGTGTGTGTGTGTATACATATATACATGTATATATATATATATATATACATGCATATACATTCTATATATATATATATATATATATATATATATACATATACAAATACGCATAATCGAGGAAATACCTTTGATATGCCACACTTCCACCCAGCTGAGGCCAAAACTTAGAACAGGGCTAAGCAGTAAAATGCTGGAAAGTACTTTATTTCATGTAAAAATGACGGATGCACAGGGACATCACTGTGTCGACTGAAGAGACGATCGAATGAAACTAGGGTCTGTGTAACTACTATGTGTTTATAGGGTCCGTGTAACTACTGTGTGTTTATCGAACGTATACTAGAAGTCTAATATGGACGTTTGACTGTACCTTGATATTTTTTAATTACATTATTTTGAAGTAAAAAATTCCGAGTATTTTTCTCAAGTCTATGGTCTTGAAAATATTGAGATACAAATTTTTTCATTCAAATTCATTACAAAACTGTGATGATTGTTTCTCAATCGCATACACATTGTCTATCTCACATGCACATACAGTACACACACTCACAAACACATACTCTCTGTCTCTCTCTCTCATGCGTAGACTCCCTCTTCCCCTCACTTTGTCATTTTCTCTTTCTCTCTCTCTCTCTCTCTCTCTCTGTCACACGCACACACCATACACACACACACACACGCACACACACACACACACACACACACACACACACACACACACACACACACACACACACATACACACACACACATACTTTTCTTACACGGTCTGTTTACGTTGTAGAAATTCTGTCATGATTTCTTCACAGTCACCAACGGCATTTAACGTTCTTGATTAGTTATAATGCTTGTCAAGTATCGTAAACAGTAAACAGTTAATAGTTACGGTTCAAGTTTTCGCTATTCTTATTCATACTTTTGACTGTTTTTTTATTAAGTCTAGAAGACTTGAAAATATTCAAGTAGAATTTTTACATTAAATTTATTTGAAATTTATATTATTTACAGTTCAAACTTTTACTATTGCCTCCATAGAGTACACATAAACACACACACTGTTTCTCTCACATGTACCCAGATAAATCATTTTGCGGAGATTATACATCGCTTTATGTTTTAGATACTTATTTCTTTCATTTTTTTTTATTATTTGTAGTTCAAGGTTTCATTATTTTGATTCATTCTTTTGATTCATTCTTTTGATTCAACTTTTTTTTATTAATGTGTTGATTTGTTTTATTTTCCTCATACATTATTACATTGATTTCATTTGTGTGACATTCAACAATCTTGTAGAAATTGTTCTCTGAGAATTGTTTCTCGGTTTTTTTCAATGAAATTATTTAAAAAAATCAATTAAGCATCTATGAAATGTTCCTGGGAAACATTTCATGTTTCCCAGGAACAATGAAAGAATATTGTTTACTCATTGCTGTGAGAGAAGGAGCTAACGTCACTTTACTACAGAATTCATTGGTTCTCTTGAACTGTCTGGATTGCAACAACATAAGCTGGAATTGAAGACAGGATCTCCGGTATTTTCAGTGAGAAACTTAGATCCTCCAAGACTTTGCAATGGAACACGGATGATAGTACTGGATAGAAATGCTGGAGAATCTAATCATAGCTAAGATCAATGTTGATGCATTAAAAAATAATATTGTTATGATTCCTAAAATTAAGCTCAAAACATTAGGTGAAGATGTACCTGTTGAGTGAACCCAGTTCATGATACAGTCATGCTTTGCTCACGGAAGATCAAAATCAGTCCCGAATGAATGTGTATCGTGAACTGAAAGGACAGTTCGAAGTTGATACGGGCCTCTTTTCGAAGCTCATCACTGGTGACGAAAGCTGGTGAAGTAAAAAACGACGGAGGGTTTAAAAGGTATCACTTCGCAAGAGTTCTGGGACTGCTTCGAATAGTGGAAAACGCGTTTGGACCGATGCATTGCTTCAGATGGAGAATACTTTGAAGCTGATAAAAGTGTAAACATGCAAAACTAAATGAATAAAATAATATTGCAAAATTTTGGATTCCCTCTCTCTCACACACACACACACACACAGAAGTATATATCTGTGTGTGTAACGTTGTGTTTGTGTTTGTGCCTCGCCGCTGCTTGACAACTGGTATTGGTATGTTAATGTCCTCGAAATCTAGCGGTTTGGCAAAGCGAACGATAGAATAAGTGCTGGAGCCGAGTTGGACTGAAGGCGTTGATCAAATATGGCTGCAGTCCAATGGCTGAAGCATTTAAGAGATAAAAGATATTTCTGTCTGTCTGTCTGTCTGTCTGTCTCTGTCTTTCTTTCTCTGTCTACTTTTCTCTCTGTCTCTCTCTGTCTCTCTCTGTATATATATATATATATATATATATATATATATATATATATGATGTATGTATGTATGTATGTATGTATGTATGTATGTGTGTGTGTGTGTGTGTGTGTGTGTGTGTGTGTGTGTGTGTGTATGTGTGTGTGTGTGTGTGTATGTGCGCGGATAAAAACACATAATGTATCTTTTCGGATGTCTTCCAATCTCCTAGAAATAGCAGTTGTCTCCCTAAATTCAAAACATGACGTCTGAAAGACAGAACACAACAATGGATAATGTGATCTTTATAGAATGTCGTACATAACAAAACAAAAAGGCGGCATTGTCAAGGTTGGAACGCCTTTTTTCTCACACACGTGCTTGATTATGGCTTATTTTGCGCGTAGCAAATTGCAGTTTCGATACCTAACATATACACATATGCGTAGACACCAGTGGAATCAGA
>NC_142947.1:19602669-19605169 GCF_046866305.1 Octopus bimaculoides
ATTAGGTTGTTTCACATGAAATGTATTTTTAATTACTTGTTATTTCAGTCATTTAAAAACTCAATTATGTATACCTTGCATTTAATCTTGACTCTTTTTTTCTTTCCCAACAATATTGGTATACACAATTCGTACCCACAGACCTTATATAAATGATAACAACCAAACCATGTTGAGTGATTTTCTCGAATGAGTACCAACTGGGTCACTCTGCTGCAGACACTCTACGGAATATTAAGCGGGCCATTGGTAATGGTTTTGTTGACATCAGAGCTGTTCAGAGATGGTTCCATAGCTCTCGTTCAGGACATGATAGCCTTGAAAATAAATCAAAGGCTAGGCCAAAATCAGTTATTCAGCATGAGGGATTAAATGCTTTGGTTGAACAAACAATAAAACATTCTTAAATAGAGAAGAGGTAATTGAAACATTCCGACAGTTAATCACAGCAAAAAATGATTCTTTTTTAAAGATGGAATATATGACATAGAGAAACGTTGGGTAAACGTCATAAATGAACATTGATAATATTTTGATTAAAGAAATCAGTTCTCTAATACTTCTGAAACATTTTATTGTTACCTTTCAAATACAACATTTCGTGTGAAACAACCTAATATATATATAAACAGGGTGTGGTGAATCAACTGTCGTCTAAATTACGGAAAAATGAAAATAACACTGAGATCTCATTTTAATACATATGTTTATTAAAATTACATAAAAATGTCTTGAAATACTAAAGAGTAGATTTATTCAATAAAATTGCTATTGGCTTCAACCACGGTCTCCACACTTCGGAATCTCCTCCATCTCTTCTGGACCGTCTCCTTGTTTAAGTTGGTGAATGCTGCCATAATCCTTGCCTTCAGTTTATCTTTGGTGTTAGAAGGAGTTTTGTTGGTCTCTTGCACAACTGCGCCCCTCATAATGAAGGGGTTGCAGTCTAGGGAGTTAGGTAGCCATATGTTAGGTGTGATATGGTCGCAGAAATTGTATGACAACCACGACTGAGTTCTCCTGCTTGTGTGGCATGGTGCAGAGTCCTGTTGCCAGACTAGGATCTTCCAGCAGCCACCCTCTTGACCCAGGGCAGCACTACCTCCTCCAGGCACTTGATGTAGGCTCCCATGTTGAGTCTGCGGCTGTGTGGGAAGATGAATGGAGGCATAATGTCGCCATCACTAATGATCGCCCCAAACACCTTGATGTTGACTAGATGTTTGATTTTTATCACTCTCGGTACATGCTTTGGGGACACGCAAGCCAACAGTTGTTCTGTGTGTTTACCATCTGTTCGTATTGGAGTTTCCGGTGCGAATGCTAAGCAGCACAGCATGTCAATTCCAGATTTCTGGCAGAGTGAATTGCGTCATGGTACTCTTCTTCTCACAGACGGTTCCCAACTGACTCTACCATACTGTGTAGTCAACAAACTGAAAAACAAACAATGCGCATGCACGAAATTAGATATATAAAATGGTGACAATTTACCCATCACACCCTATATACATATGCATATATATATATATATATATATATATATATATATATATATATATATATATATATATATATAATTTTGTTTAAAAGAGTTCCAACACTGTCTGTTTTTTATGTTTTATTTATATTCCTGCAGAACCAATGTGGGATATATAATATAATATACAATATATAATATAAAATAAAATAAAATAAAATGGATGGCACTATGAAATAAAGTATTGAATGTAGATGAAATATTGAGTGTTCAATATAAAGGATCAAATATATAAATATAAGTATATAAAGGCGACTCAAGTTTCAGGGCTATTTCCCTTCGTCATGGCCGGTATGACAGACTTTAATAGTCTGTTAAAGTCTGTCATACCGGCCATGACGAAGGGAAATAGCCCTGAAACTCGAGTCACCTTTATATACTTATATTTATATATTTATATATTTGATCCTTTATATTGAACACTCAATATTTCATCTACATTAAATACTTTCTTTCATGGTGCCATCCATTTTTATTTTATTTTATTTTATATTATATATTGTATATTATATTATATATTGTATATTCCATATTCTATACCCCACATTGGTTCTGCAGGAATATAAATAAAACATAAAAAACAGACAGTGTTGGAACTCTTTTAAACAAAATAATATATTCCTCTATACACAATCATCCAAAAAAACCCCCCTTTTTTGTATTTATTTTTACTCGCATATATATATATATATATATATATATATATATATATATATATATATATATATATATACATATATATACATATATATACATATATATATACATATACATATTCACACACACACACACACACATATATATTTAGATCCACACTTGTTTCTACTGCATCGATTAGTAACCGTTGCAATTACAACCTAACTATAATACCGGTGCAGTTTCTTGTATATATCTATATATCTATATCTATACATATATGTGTGTTTGTGTGTGCGTGTGTGTATGTGTGTCTGTTTCTTT
>NC_142947.1:19612669-19627669 GCF_046866305.1 Octopus bimaculoides
TTACTGTTCTATAGTTATCGCCATCAATTTTAACCATTTCGACATTATGCAACATGCAATTCCCTTGTTCCAACAATGAATAATAACTTTTGATGAAACCTTACTGAGTTTAATGTTTTTGCTTTGTTTTTTTTCTGTAATTTTCAGATAAATCACTGAAATATTCAGTCTTTCAATAACCTCACTTGCAAAAACGATATTCCAACTGTGCATCATTAGATATGAGGAATATATGACGCTAGTTGATTTGTCCATTAAGTAAGAATCATCAATAGATTTCTGCTGAATTTATTTCTCTCATTATTTGATATCGCTTCCAGCTTCATTTCATTTCAACCAAAAATAGAGTAAATTCCAGACACTGAGACAAATTTTGAAAATTCTCTCTTTCTTTTCTCGCTTGTTTGTTAACCTAGTCACGTAGTTTTACTCAATGTTGTTTGTTATCAAAAACATTTAAAACTTTACTTAGCTTAACTAGAATAGATTGAACATCAGAACTCTGTAAATTACGGGTGCTAAAAATATTTCGTTTTTATACTTAAAGTATCGTGGCAGTGTTATCGTCATGAATAATGTTATCGAAAATCACAAATTGGGAGGAGCGGCTCAGTAGACTTAATCTACCCTAGTACTCGTCTGGTATTTCATTTCATCAACCCTCAGAAGCACAACAATGCACAGACTGAACCCTGGCAGGATTTGAAATCAGAACATAAAGATACTTCATTACTAAATACTGCAGGAATTTAGTTCACTGCTTTTGTGTTGTGAATTTAAAACCTACAAGGGTTGGCTTCAATTTTCATGGTTCTTGGGAGTGATGAAATACCAGACTAGTACTGGACTAGATCCACACCACAGAATCATTCTTCCCAATTGGTAACTTTGGATAATATTATTCATTGTACAAAGCCTTAGATATTTAGATTAAAGTAGTGAGGAAAGGCAAACAATAATTTAATTCAATCTAATTTAGCTACATAACGAATGGTAAAAAATAATAAAAAATAGTCTCCGACAGTTGTTTCTGGGATATCCCAGTTATGGGAGCATCGTATCGAGCGAAGACTGTGTAAGTTGGGTATTCCATTATCGGAGAGATATAGGTTAGACAATGGAAGAAAGTTCCTTATCAATGATATTTGTTGTGGTTCATTAAGTCCAGGAGTGTGGAAGGGTCCAATTAGGTCCAGTTAGATCGGGTATTCGTGGAGCTTTGGGTGTTTTCGCTCAATAAACACTCACAACGCCCGGTCTGGGAATCGAAACCGCGATCCTATGACCGCGAGTCTGCTGCTCCAATCACTGGGCCATTGCGCTTCCACCTCTTCCACGATACACTAAACAAAACCAAACAGGGAGAATATGATTTAATTTAGCTCGTTAAATGACTTGTAAATAATATGGTGGATTAAACTATATTAATTGTAGTAAAACAAAAAAGAAAAAATTCTCATCGTCGTATTAATACAATAATCTTTCAACACGTTATGGTTACCTAGTCCTACCTAGACAATGTTGTCTCCAATATTTCATTCCACAACCGAAAACACCCACACTTAACATTTTCATTCCAACAGCCAAATTGTAGCTCTTGAAATCACTCTACTTTCAAAACCAATTGACATTAAACTGAAGGATTACTGAATACTTTTTTATTATTAGAGTGCATATTTATTTACTTTCACAACGGAAAGTGATCACCAAGTTTTGGGTTGTTCATCATTATCAGACCCTCTGATGAAGGCTGCCCATCTCTTCCTTTTAAAAGTTAAACTATAGGCGCAGGAGTGGCTGTGTGGTAAGTAGCTTGCTTACCAACCACATGGTTCCGGGTTCAGTCCCACTGCGTGGCATCTTGGGCAAGTGTCTTCTACTATAGCCTCGGGCCGACCAAAGCCTTGTGAGCGGATTTGGTAGACGGAAACTGAAAGAAGCCCATCGTATATATGTGTATATATATATATATGTGTGTGTGTGTGTCTGTCTGTTTGTGTGTCTGTGTTTGTCCTCCCACCATCGCTTGACAACCGATGGTGGTGTGTTTACGTCCCCGTAACTTAGCGGTTCGGCAAAAGACCCCGATAGAATAAGTACTAGGCTTCCAAAGAATAAATCTTGTGGTTGATTTGCTCGACTAAAGGCGGTGCTCCAGCATGGCCGCAGTTAAATGACTGAAACAAGTAAAAGAGTAAAAGAGTAAAAGAGAGTATCTGTTTGTCGACCTATCGATCAAACAATAAATCAAGCAAGCAAGCAAGCAAGCAAGCAAGCAAGCAAGCAATCGATCAATCTGTCGCTTCAACCCCTGTGTGAGTGTGTGTGTGTGTGTGTGTGTGTATGAGAGAGAGGAAGAGAGAGAAAGAAAGTGAGAGACAGACAGAAATTAATGATCAATAGTTGAAAAGATAGAAGACGTTTAGATATAGAGCGCAGATGCGTAATTCGGGAATGTTCTTCATCCCTTGAAATTGTGAGTTCAATGACCCCTGCGCGGTGCTTTGGGTTGGTACCGTCTGTCATAACATCGACTCACTAAAGCCTTGTAATTGAAGTTTCATTGTCTGTGTGTTAAAATCCATCTTGCATATGTGGATGAGCATACATGCATGTCGGCGAGGATATAAAAAAAAAATCTACCTATATTGTGATAAACATATATGTAAGTATGTGTGTTTGTGTAACATACATGTAACACGTATGTGCGTGTGCGTGTGAGAAAAAAGAGAGAGAAAGAGAGAAGAGGAAAGAGAGTGAATGAGAAGGAGGACATGGTGAGAAAAGCAGAAATAACAAAGGGTCTGAATCCTTTTAAAAGAGAAACATGAGCAGAGATTGACAGACAAGAGGAAGCAAGTGAGAAAGGAATAGCGCAACTGAAAAGTAAAGTAAAGGGAATCACTATCTATCTATCTATCTATCTATCTGTCAGTCTGTCTGTCTATCTGTATGTCTGCTTGTCTGCTTGTCTGTCTGTCTAGCCGCCTTTCTATATAGTGTGTTTTTGCTTCTGTGCATGTACAAAGTGGGTGAGATAGAGATTCATAGAGAAAGAGAGAGAGAGAGAGGGGGGGATAGAGAAAGAGAGAGAGAGAGAGAGAGAGAGAGAGAGAGAGAGAGAGAGAGAGAGAGAGAGAGAGAGAGAGAATGGGAAAGAGAGAGAAAGAGGTGAAGGGATATCAAGAATGCAAGTGGATATGGAAGTGAAAACTGTCGTCTGTTGAAAAGCAGCTGTAGAAGCTTCAGGCTATTTACGCAAAATTACAAAGCCGAAATAGTTGCGACAGGTGCAATGATATGCACACGAGAGTGCAACCAATGGAAGTGCGTGCAACAGCAGCAATATTGTCTGCTGTATGCACCCACTTGTCAGATATTACTATCTTCCCTTTTTGTTGTTGCACTCCTCTTCTGCAACGTGTCTACTATAGCATCCAACAATTTAGCTCTCCTTACTTTACAAGTGATTTTAATACCTAACTCTGTCTACATTTAGTTACATCTATTTACCTTATAACACTCTCCAGTTTAGTGTGGCTATGTATCAATGTCTAGTTTACTGTCCACCTATGTGTATTTCTCTTTACCTCAGATTAATTATTCCTCTCCAATATTATGCCCATCATATATCACAAAGTCTGTTACAGTTGCTCTTGCTCGCTTCTAGAGCTTACATTAGTCTATCAGTCTCTATCAATCTCCATTGATATTTACAACTGCCTTCCTTTGTATACCATCATTGTTTTCTCTAATAGGCCAACAAAATTAAGCAGAAATCTAAAATGCTGCAACTGTAGAATACAGAAATATATGTAAGATTGTAAACAATAAAAAGCTTAAGATTAACCTCATGCGACATTTCTATTAATACTGCAATAAATTTTGATGATTTCTTTTGCAATAAATTATCTTTCTCGGAAATGATTATTTTGTAAAACCTGCCTTTCATTTTTTTTGTTTTTTGTAAAGAATCTATTTTCAACAAATTTTTCTTTTGCAAGAATCTTACATTTGCAAGAAACTGTTTCTTTGTTACTTTATTGATTTACAAGAATTACTATAATAATAATAATAATAATAATAATAATAATAATAATAATAATAATAATTATTATTATTATTATTATTAGCAAAAGTCTTTTTTTTTCTTTGCAAGAACATTAATTGCAAACGTATTTTGCTTTACAAAATATTTTTTCCAACAGAAAATTCTCGGTGTTTTTTTTTTTTCATATTTATATTTTGATTTTTTAGTCAAATTGATTTTTCTTCTTTTTATTTTGTCGAGAAAGTTTCATTTTATAGAATCTAATATTTTAGAATATTCAAGAATTTATCTGATCATAATATTAAACTGCATTCGAATGGTGTTTGTGAATCATAGCAAAAATTAACTGAATAATATAAAGCATACAAAATTTGAACTTAAAATGATCAATATTATATTCGCTCTTTTGTCTTTAGATTCTGGAATGCATAAGTGTTTCATCTAGTTTCTAAGCCGGCTTTGGAAAATACTCTCCACTGTTAGTAGATAGCTAATAATATCCGTACTCATGTTTTTGCCTATACTGGGCAACTTGAGACTATACGTCAACAATGGGCGTTATGTTCGCCTGTCTGTCTGTCCGTCTGTCTCTCTGTCTATCTGTCTGTCCGTCCATCTGTCTGTCTGTTCTCTCTTCACGGATATTATTTCGTGGATATCGATTTTTGAACTGATAAACCACCTTCGCATTTTTATTAAAAATTCACCGACCACGTGTAATTCTGGATTTTCATCGTATAGTTCGTGGCCCCATCGTAGGTACGAAGGGGGTCGCGAGGACGGTTAATAGCGAATATAAAATGGAAAAAGTGTGTCTCAGTATATAGTGTGTGTGATTATGTAGTGGTTATTGAAGTGTGTCTGTCTCGAGCAAGATTCGAAACGGCTAATCGAAGTGGCTGTTGTGTACATTTCAGTTTTGTCAATCAAACCAGAACATCCAGGCATTATTCGCATAGAATTGTGAGAGGTAAGTCTTAGCTTGATTTTTTTGCAATCCTAAAGATTCCGTTCGTTCATTCACAGCAAACAAGGCAGAGGACCAGTCTTTAAATCGTGTAGGTGTATTTTTTTCCACTCCGATGTTTACACACGGCCAGTTATATGTCACTATGAGTAGAGCAACAGACTCCAGTAATTTGAAAATTAGTGTCGACCAAACAGAAAATATCACGTACAAAGAAGTTTTGTAATCATATTGATATTATCGAAAGGAATATGGTTCATGATTTAGATAAGGAAATTTGTGAACTTTGAATGTATAAGAGTATAAACAAGCGTAAAATAGTGTAAACAACTAAAATAAAGTACATCTAAATAACATTTTTTTCTTAATACTTTTTATGTAGTGGTCGAAGGAAGCTCTGGCTTTCGTCGGGAGTGGTCCACATAATCATTCATGATACAGAGGCTGGGAGCCTATTTCAGTCCGGGAGTGAATCGTCATCACATGCCACTTAGTCGCAAACACGTGTTATATGGCTACAATAGAATGCTGTATCACCAACGATAGTGTGATTTCTCTTAGACATCACCCAATAATCTATTAGGTCCATTTACCCATTTCTCAATACATACTGCTGTTATGACCTCCCTCCCTCATTTTATGCCTCCATCGTAGTTGGGTAGATTTGCTAGTATTAGTTATACGTGGTCACTGCACAATCATCAAATGACACGATGAGCTTCGACTGTTATAAATTGTATTTATTGGTTATGGCTACTGCATTGGGGGAACAATGCGATACTTCAAGGTTAGATGGAACCCTCTATTTTATCCTTCTCTTACTGTTTGTCGGTCTCCTTGTCTCTTTCTCCATACACTTAAATGATTATACGCAAACGTGCATATATTCACACATACACAAACACACATATATGTATACACATACATGCTTACAAACATAATGCACACACACACACACACACACACACACACACACACACACACACACACGCACACACACACACGCACACACACACATGCGAGTGGGTGTTGAAAAGCTCCTGGCTTTGGGTAAAAGAAAATACAGAAGGATCAGTTAATTATGATTTTATTCAACATATTCCTCACTTCAGATTCACACACTTATTGCAGCGGTCCGTCAGTTTTTCTAAGCCCCGAAAAAACTCGGAAGGTTAGGCCTCCAACCAGAGCTTTCGTGATACCCTTAAAGCCAGGAAATTTTTAGCTCCCCTCGTATACATACATACATAATACATACATACATACATACATACATAATACATACATACATACATACATACATAATACATACATACATACATACATGCTTACATACATATATATATAAAACTGAGAATGCGTGTCTGTCTGTGTGTCTGTATGTGTTTCATCACGAAAACTCGAGAACTACCCAACCGATTTTATTCAAATTTTACACATGCCTTACTTAGGGTCCATGGAGTGTCAAAACATTTTGAACTTCTTGCCTAATGCAAGCCCAGAGCAAACTCTTATCTCTTACACTGTTTCGGTATTACGTGTCAAAAGTGAAACAATAACATCTCTATTGCAATGTGATATGATACTTACATTATTATATGGTTTCAATTTTAATTAGTTTCACTATATATATATATATTCAAATATTCAAAGGCTGCCCTTTTCCACTCTGCATAAATATCCATTCCTCTGTGCGTTTATATATATGGTCTACTTTGCACCATGGTTTTCTATTCTGTTTCATAGTTGATGTACTTTATCAGCCAGCAGAATGTAATTGGGCAAGACTTTGTTTCTCCTCTTATCAATATTCATGATGAGTCTATGCTTTTTATGTCTTGATAAGTCTCTCAAAGACATTACGTAATCATTTGGTGAAATTCCAAGTATTGACGTTACCAGTCCTGGAGCCTCTATAAATAATATTCTTGACTTTGTTTTGAGTTCAGTAACTTTGTTTAATTTTATTCACGTTTATCTGTTTCTTTTACATTGGTATTACATGGAACATAGCTAATTCGAAAATATCCACCCACAAACGAAAAGTTTCAATACATTCATAAATCATCTAATTACCTCAAGAATTCAAAAATTACCTCAAGAATTTTGCTGAAGACAACTTTATACTCAAATGTACAAGGTTTTGATATCTAATAATTACAAAGAAACTCTCAGTAGAGGCGGCTACATTGGGAAAGAAAAAAATTTAATATTAACATTAAACAATAAAAGGAAAGAAACATATAGAGTGATATAATATATCCTTTGACAAAACATTGGAACAGCAGTATATAAAAATTTCCTAAGGGAAAGAATCAGTCCATTATGCATTAGTGGAAACTAACTAAGCTGCTATATCTTAATCCAAGCAAACCAATTTTTAACTTTTTGAAGTTTGTCTGCTAACTCTTTTATAATTGAATTTTATCAACACCCTCACTCGTACGACTTCAGAAAACCGAATAGAAAATTCGATAAATCTCTATCGAGCTACATTTTTCTAAAAGTCAGTCGACACTCCTTTTGATATTAATTGGAAAATTTAATCTTTTGTAAAACCGTGAATACACAATAACACGCCACATCATCTCTGCATATCAGCATTTGCATATCAGAATTATATAAAGATATATTCTCCTGCTCCAAGTTACTTGAAATTCAAAATTAGCTTCATCTTTTAGACAGAGGATATTTACAAAATGTGATTAAATCGGTGATAGTTAATTGAACACACACTTCTACTGACTTTTAATATGCGTATGCTTTTAATGGCCTCTGAATTCTATGATATATCTTTTCATCTAAATAAATATTATGTGTGGTTGTTAAGGCGGTGAGCTGGCAGAATCGTTACTATACCTAGCAACATGCTTAGCGGCATTTCGTCCGTCTTTATGCGGCTAAGTTCAAATTCCGCCGAGGTCGACTGTACCAGTTGAACACTCGGGTCGATACGATCGACTTACCCAAAATTTGAAATCAATATTATATTCGTTGCTACATAAACTCACGGATTATTTTCAATTACAGCAATTACTTCTTCATTCAATATAACTTTTCATGATTGTATTAATATCACAGAGTAAGTATCTTATAAGCGTAGAACGTTGATCTTGACAAAATCCCATCTTTTAAGCCGTCTATATAATTACTTAAACGCGGAGTTGGTCATTGTTAAAGTTTTAAATTTCTATTAAACTATAAAGCTTTTATTTTGCTTCATCAAACCTATGTTAGTATAGAATTATCTCTACAAACAGACATCTACCGTACGCTATTTAAAATTTTATATTTTACTTGTTTCAGCCAGTAGACTGCATCCATGTTGGGGCACCTCCTTGAAGAACTTTAGTGGAACGAATCGACTCCTGTACTATCGGTCTTTTTTGCTGAGCAACTAGCTTACGGGGATGTAAACACGGTTGTCAAGCGGTGGTAAGGGTCAAACACAGACACAAAGACACACACGCACTCACGAACACACACACACAGTACACAACACGCACAACACACACACACATACATACGCACATATACACGCACATACATTTACGACGGGCTTCTTTCAGTGGGACTGAACCCGAAACCATGTGGTTGGTAAGCAAGCTGCTTACCACACACCCAATCCTGAAACGAAATCTGCAAATTTTATGTATTCCATAATTTAAGCTGTTAACTTACCAATTTTTATTTTGAATTGATCCTAATTATTTAGGTTCGTTAATCGAAATAATTTTCAAAGTGATCATAACACGCTTTATCTATGAGGGGATGCTGGAAAGTACCTGGCATTGGGTAAAAGAAAATACAGGAGGATCAGTAAATTATGATTTTATCCAACATATTCCCCTCTCAGATTCACACACTTATCGCAGCGGTTCTTAAGTTTTTCTAAGCCCTGTAAAAGAACTCAGAAGGTTGGGCCTCCAACGAGGCTTTTCGTGATACCCTTAAAGCCAGGAACTTTTCAGCACCCCCTCATAGTTGTTCTTATTTATAGTTCAAATATATGTGAGTTAATTTGTTTCGTTTGGCCAGCAAAAGTCATTGATAATGCTCCTTTTTCCAAACTCAATAAGAAAAGAAAATATGATAGTAAAATAAAAATAACAATTATCGTATTGAAGTCAAAGAAATATATATATGTTGTAGCACCTTTGATTTCTTAAACTGCTTCTGAATTAAAGAGAAAATATAATATAATATATATATATATATATATATATATATATATATATATATATATATATATATATATATATATATATGTATGTGTGTGTGTGTGTGTGTGTGTGTGTGTGTGTGTATAAATATATATATTTTTTCTTAATATTTATCACCTCTAGTCTGGTATTTTTCTTATCTAAATTCATCTACTCGTAATTCTTTGCAGTAGAGGAAATAGAATTAACTTATTTAATACTGACATATATCTAATTCATTTGTGCATTCTTCTATTTAAGTATTTGAATTTCAAACCAAATATTTTACGTAATATTCAATATTGTAAAAGAGAGATTGTGTGCATTTTTCTCTAAAAGCAGGTTTGCTAAATTAATGAACGTGTTGTCCTGTTATTATACGCATTCAATTATAATTATTCGGTTATAAAGAACAATAAATAGATGAATGAATAAATGAATGAATAAATAAATAAATAAATAAATAAATAAATAAATAAATAGGTGCAGGTGTGGTTGTGTGGTAAGAAGCCCGTTTCCTAATCACAGGGTTCCACGTGGCACCTTCTACAAGTGTTTCCGACTATAGTCCGGGATCAACTGAAGCCTTCTGAGTGGATTTGGTAGTGAGAAACCGAAAGAATCCCGTCGTATAAATGTATGCATATACTGTGTATGTGTGTATCTTTGTGTTTTTTCTCACCCCCGCTTGACAACCGGTACTGGTGTGTCTATATCCCTGTAACTTAGCGGTTCGGCCTAAGAGCATTAAAAGAAGCACTAGATTAAAAAAAAAAAAAATACTGGGCGTCAACTTATTCGACTAACGTTCTTCAAGGCGATGTCAAGGCATGGCCGCAGTCCAATTGACTGCAAAGCTAAAGAGAAAAAGAAAATAAAGATATTTTCAAAAATAATTCTTCAGTAACACATCTTAGTTATAAATCATATCCGTTTTTAACGAACACAACCATTTTTAAACTTTCAGTATTAAAAGCTTCTTCGTTTGTCATTTGTTTGTAAATCCTAAGAACCATTCATACAATCACAAGTATAAAACCTCTCTCTCTCTCTCTCTCTCTCTCTCTCTCTCTCTCTCTCTCCTCTCACGCATACACACAAACATAATCTCAGACAAAAACACTGTCATTGTTTCAACCCCACTATGTTCTTATCTTAATGTTCTACTTCCCTTTTGTTTTGTATTATATACAAACAACTCTACTCCAGTAGTTTTATTTGTTAGTTTTTCTTTTTTTTTACCTTCTTAGATAATGCTACTACATACATTGCTATTAATTATATATTTCTTCTATATTTCTAATCTTTCTGCATGACCAGGTTCTATTATTTCAACACGGTACTGTTCATACACACACATATATATATATATATATCTTATTTCTGAATAAATTAATTAGCACGAGTTCTACCTAGAGAGACTTCAGGGTCACGTAACTGTCCTGAAGATTCACAAAAAAACTCTACAAAGTAATAAATTTATACAGTCATAATACATGTATGTGTACGTATGTCTTCTCTTTCTCTTCTTAATTTAGAGAAAATTTTGACCGGTCACCGAATTGATAGCAAGGTTGTGAAGGAAACTATCTCGTTTTAACCATCATCTTTTAAATCATAAGACGGTCTTGCAGATTTTTGTCGTCCCAGATATCGTGACCATTCATAGCGTATGAATTAACGATTTCCATTCTCTTCTCAGGATTTCAAGTTCAGCCACTCTTTGCTCCAGACGGGATTGTATGTATCCTATTGCTCCAATAATAACAGGTATGAAGCTGAAAGTGCATCTTGAGCACTGTATTTGCCAACTCCTTATCAATGGTCCATAGGTGTCTTCTTTCTTTTGTATTTTTCTAACTACATTCGTGTCAAGGGAGCAGCTGATATCCATGTATGTATGTACGCATGTATGTATGTATGTATGTATGTATGTATGTTTTCTTTAGGATTTGTTTAAGTTTATTATTATCATTATTTATTTTTTTTTTTGAGAATTCAAGCTGCTCACTAATCAAATGGTAAGGCGTTTTCTTCTTTCTCCAGTTAAGACAGGTGTTGGGAGTTTGTAGTTGTCTGAATATTTGCGCTCATGAATAATTTGTATTTGTGTGGCGGATATAAATTTTACTTTAGTGTGTGTGTATACATATATGTATGTATGTATTTATCTATATACATGTGTGTGTATGTGTGTGTATGTGCGTGTATATATATATATATATATATATGCATAAAAACACATATATCGAGATAGATAGATAGGTGGATGAGAGAGAGAGAGAGATAGAGAGAGATAGAGAGATAGAAAGAGAGAGAGAGAGAGAGAGAGAGAGGGGGGGGGAGAAAGGGGTAGCTGGAAATTCATATATCTATATATATCATCTATTCGCTGTGAAAGGTGACAATCTAAAATAAAAGAGCATGCTTATAACGAACAGATGCAGACCCAGGTAAGGACATATCAACGTGCCCCCCCCCCCACCTTCATTCCTCCACCATCTCTTGTTGCTATTTATGCAATAGGTGTGTCTGCCAGCCCTGTGCGTTCTATTGTTTAACTGGTATACTCTATACGTGAATCAATTTATATAAAGACAATATTACCTAAACTGTAATCTGTATAAACTGTATTCTTTACAAATTCTGTTTAAAGAAAGTGAATTAAATTATACAGAATAATAATAAAAAGGTGTTAAAACTGTTTGAAATATTGTTCCTGTCGTTGTTGACGTTGTTATCTACATAGAATCTTATTAAATAAGTGTGTGTATGTGTGTGTATGAGTGCGTATGAGAGAGAGGGAGAGAGACAGAGAAAGACGAATGTTTGCATGTATATCTATATCTATGAAGTTGTGTAAACGTATGTGTGTGTATCTATCTATCTATCTATCTATCTATCTATCTATCTACATATGTATATATATATATATATATATATATATATATACATATATATATATATATATATATATATATATATATATATATATATATATATATATATATATATATATATATATATATATATATATATATATATACATGCATACATACATACATACATGCATACATGCATACGTATATATGTCTATATATACGTGTGTTTGTATACATATACGCACACACATATGACAGATGACCGCTAATGTCAGACGAAGATCAACTTTGAGCAAACTCAGTAATGACAGTTGAATGCTAGGTTCAATAATACTTGCACAATACCTCGCAGATCCTCTCCAGTATAGGAATGATACAGATATCAGCCATGACAATGTAACCGGTGTCAATATTGGTTTCAGCCTCAGGAGTATAGAAGTGTTGTAATCTTGTGTTAGCTTTGAAAATTTCCAAAATGGCAATTGCTTTGTGAGAAGTTTTTTTTTATATATTTAAATCAGAGTAACATTTTGTGGTAAATTTTAACTAATGTTTAAAGGTTGTTTCAGATTCTGTAATGTTACAATAACTCACTCATTCTGCTCTTTGGTTAAAAATTGCAAAAGAATATAATCGGATGTTAAAATTCTGTTGAGAGACTTGGATCACACCTTCTGAAACCAATAATGTAAGAGGACTCTTCTTTTCTAATAGACCAATCAGTAATTGTTGATATTGTTTTTTGTTAATATTCAGACATATTTGGAGAAAGAAACAATGAAGATTTTTTTCTGTGTGCCTGTGTGCACATATGAGCTGCAAGAATCCTTTTAAAAATACATTCAGTAAGTCCTGTATAGCTATTTATTTCACTGTCGTTTAGAAATAAGGTCTTTGGTCTTTGAAAGTCATTACTAAAAGGTAAGTTGCTATGGTTGTTGGAATTAAACAGGAAGAAGAACGTTTTGTGTATATTCTTAATAGAAAGTTTTCTTTTGCTTATATTAACTAAGGAAGTAGCAATGTTTTTGGTGCAACCTGCTCATCTAAATATCATTTTTATTAAACATCTTATGATATACATAGTCTGCAAAGAGATATTATTTATAAGATTTATTAATATCCTGGTAATATTAGAACCAACTTTTACACAACGGCGAGGGCTATATCATTTAATAGTTCGTTTAATTTTTATGTTTTGGAAAATTAGTATAGCTCTGAATGTAATCTATTCTAATTTTGGAGGTACTATTTACTAATGTGTTGTAAGGAGTGGAGGCGCAATGGCCCAGTGGTTAGGGCAGCGGACTCGTGGTCATAAGATCGCGGTTTCGATTCCCAGACTGGGCGTTGTGAGTGTTTATTGAACGAAAACACCTAAAGCTCCACGAGGCTCCGGCAGGGGATGGTGGTGAACCCTGATGTATTCTTCCACCACAACTTTCTCTTACTTCCTATTTCTGTTGTGCCTGTAATTCAAAGGGTCAGCCTTGTCACACTGTGTCACGCTGAATATCCCCGAGAACTACGTTAAGGGTCCACGTGTCTGTGGCGTGCTCAGCCACTTGCACGTTAATTCCACGAGCAGGCTGTTCCGTTGATCGGATCAACTGGAACCCTCGACGTCGTAAGCGACGGAGTGCCAACAACACCAACAACAACAACGTTGTAAGGATAAATAACACTGTGAAAAGATTTTTTTCATCCGAAGACAAGCTGAATATGTATTTACTAATGTTATTAATTTTGAAAGAATTACTGGAAGATGGATGGAATTTATATTAGTATACCACAATTTCTCTATAAGTTTCTTAAAGGATCTTATTAGTCTCTAAAACTAAAGTTACATCTCAGAAATTAATTATACTTAGATTCGTATCTAATAGGATCTTTATCTCTAAATAATGTTGATGAACTTCTTCTGAACAGCATGCATTATAATATTATTCATACTTTATAAAATAGAGAATCCACCAATACGGCAATAACCGAATCAGAATCTTTTCTGAATTTTACAATGTCCAGTCCTATTAATTAACAACCCGATGCTTCGTCATACAATTTGCAGTTACATCAAATAATTCTTGGTCAATTTATTCATTAACGACAAAACTACAGTAGCAGCAGTCGCCTCCTTTGCTTACGAACAATTTATATGAATGATAAGGAAAACATAAAATAAGGGATTTTGCATACGGTTACATGAAAACATAACGTGTTCTGCTCATGGCAACTGAACAGATGAATATACAGCGTATTTGCTAACGTCTTTTTTTACCTTTGGGAAAGCATTCAAATCTTTGTGCTGCTGTCTAATCTTATTTCGATGAGTTTACGAGTAATTTTATTTATATAATATTGCACTACTTCCATAATCCAATCGTTTGAACAAATGGTAGCGAGAAACACAGTAACTTTTAAAGAATCTTTAGTTTCTGATATCACATATATACTTTATAAATAGTATTTTCCCAATTTTTGTAAGCATGCACTTTCACAAACCTGTCTGTTTAATGCACACATATACATACACAAGCACACACACACACACGAAAACACACACACAGACACACACACACGCACAGGCATGTATATGTGCGTAAACATGCGTGCATGCGCACATACATATGTAAATATAGCTAGACAGATATAGCTACATATATATATATATGCTTATATACATACTGACATATGTGTGTGTGTAGAGTTCAAATTTACAGAAAACAAACGAAGACAGGTGAGGGAACAACAAGCAGGTGTATATATATATATATATATATATATATATATATATATGACCCGTCCTTTTTTTTCCTGTTCGCCTTTGTATCATCTATCTGTCCGGTTGCTTTATTGCGTTTTTGTTCCAATATATATATATATATATATATATATATA
>NC_142947.1:19632669-19650169 GCF_046866305.1 Octopus bimaculoides
AATAGTCGACTACATCGATCTCAGTACACAACTGGTACTTAATCTATCGACCCCGAAAGGATGAAAGGCAAAGCCAACTCCGGTGGTATTTGAACTCAGAACGTGGTGACAGACGTAATACCACTAAGCATTTCGCCCGGCGTGCAAACGAATCTGCCAACTCACCGCCTTGAAGTAATAATTATCTAAAATGTTTGCTACAAAGGCAGGTTGGGAGAGGTGGGGGATGAGTCGATTACATCGACTCCAGTGTTCAACTGGTACTTCTTTTATCGACCCCGGAAGGATGAAAGGCAAAGTCGAACTCGGCGTAATTTGAACTCAGAATGTAGCGACGGGTGAAATACTACAAAGCATTTCGTCCAGCGCGCTAACGATTCTACCAGCTCACCGCCTTCAATAATAATAATAATAATAATAATAATAATAATAATAATAATAATAATAATAATAATAATAATAATAATAATAATAATTAAAGACCTGGAAATAGAGATAACTCGAATGTGGAGTCTAAAAACAGAAACAATTCCTATCATAGTAGGTGCCTTAGGTATAATTAAAAAATACTCAGACAAATACATAACAAAAATACCAGGACTTACAAATATATGTAACATACAGAAAATTGCACTACTGGGTACTGCACACATTCTACGCAAAACACTTTCAATACAGTAAACATAAAAGCACCACAGCAAACCACAGCACATACCCAAGGCGCACAGAGCTGCGCTCGGTAGTGAAGTGAAAGCACGTTATAAAAATAAAACTACTGAACAATAATAATAATAATAATAATAATAATAATAATAATAATAATAATAATAATAATAATAATAATAATAATAATAATAATGACAACGTTTCTCTAAAAGAAATAGAAAAACTTTCAAAATACAAAGACCTGGAAATAGAGGTAACTCGAATGTGGAATCTAAAAACAGAAACAATTCCTATCATAGTAGGTGCCTTATGTATAATAAAAAAATATTCAGACAAATACATAACAAAAATACCAGGACTTACAAATATATGTAACATACAGAAAATTGCACTACTGGGTACTGCACACATCCTACGCAAAACACTTTCAATACAGTAACCATAAGAGCACCACAGCAAACCACAGCACATACCCAAGGCACACAGAGCTGCGCTCGGTAGTGAGGTGAAAGCACGTTATAAAAATAAAACTACTGAACCATAATAATAATAATAATAATAGTAACGAGCAGCGACTTAATTGTTTCTACATCAGTCATCGCGACACTCTCGTACCCCACACAGCATCGACACCACCAGCACCACTACCAACAGCAGCAGCAGCATCACCACCACCACCGCCGCCCCCACATTCACCACCACCACCACTACCACTATGACGAAAGCGTTATCTCACACTCCACCATTATCATCTTCAACAGCACCACGGAAACCACCCTGATATGGCCACCACTACCTCTACTCCCAGCAGCTTCTTTGGTTACCATTATCGTCCACCACCAACAATGGCATCCACAATCACAACAAACATAAAGACGGCGATAACAACGACAACGACGACGACCACCACCACCATGACCACCACCACCACCGTGACCACCACAGTGACCACCACCACCACCAGGACCACCACCACCATGACCACCACCACCACCGTGACCACCACAGTGACCACCACCACGACCGTGACCACCACAGTGACCACCACCACCACCAGGACCACCACCACCACTATGACCACCACCACCACCGTGACCACCACCACCACAGTGACCACCACCACCACCATGACCACCACCACCACCACTGTGACCACCACCACCACCATGACCACCACCACCACCGTGACCACCACAGTGACCACCACCACCACCACCACCACCACCATGACCACCACCACCACCATGACCACCACCACCACCACCGTGACCACCACCACCACCGTGACCACCACCACCACCGTGACCACCACCACCACCATGACCACCACCACCACCACTGTGACCACCACCACCACTGTGACCACCACCACCACTGTGACCACCACCACCACTGTGACCACCACCACCGTGACCACCACCACCACCACCAACAACAACAACAACACCAACAGTAATAGTACCACTGACGACGCCGCCGCCGCCACCAGCTTCAGCAGTAGCAACACCACCACCGACGCCGATACTACCAGCACCGGCAGCAGCAGCATCACCACCACCACCAACAACACCCTCCCCATCGCTTATCAGTGTTATTCTTAGACTTACAATAATACATCAGATTATGCTCAGAGATATTGTTATATTTGGGGATTGGAACCCACACAAAGCTACACTGGAGCGCGCGTGCGCGCACGCACACACACACACACACACACACACACATGCATGCATGCATGCACGCACGCACGCACACACGCGCGCGCGGTCGCGTTTTATCATACGTAAAGCCATAAACATGCATAACACTCAAACGCTAACATTCAGGGAGAACATAAACATACATGCGTGTCCATGCGTGCCATCGCACAACAATCCATCCATCTACCCACCTTAGATGCTCTCACTAAAGGAGAGAGAGAGAGAGAAAGATATATATATATATATATATATATATATATATATATATATATATATAGAGAGAGAGAGAGAGAGAGAGAGAGAGAGAGAGAGAGAGAGAGAGAAAGAGAGAGGGGTAGTGGAGGTAGAGAGTAAGGGAGAAGGAAAGAGAGAGTGGTAGACAGATAGAAAGGAGCAGGAGAGAGTGAGTGGGGTGAGAGATTTTAATACCCAGGCACATTTTTAAGGCAGACACACAGACACACAGACAATATAATCACGTTCACACACACACACACATATAGAGGTCAGGCAGAAGAACTTGACAGAAACACAGGCCGATACATACATACATATATACATACACACATCCATCCATCCATCCATCCATATATACATACATAAATACATACATACATACATACATACATACATACATACATACATAAATACATACATACATACAAAATGGCGCCGTCAACATCACACGTGCAGGCGTACAGGGCCATTTACAGTTTCCTTTTGAATATTTTCTACATTTGAACGTTTTTTCCTCCAGCCTAAATCAGTAACTGGCTTATTTCTCCCATTATAAATTTAAAAAACACCTTTTTCTTGCCAATGTAGCGTTATGCAGACTGGGTTTTAAAAATATACCTTATACCACGTGGAATTTTGCTAGCGCTATCCTAGTTGAAATTAATAACAATACTACCAACGAAAACAGCACTACAGCACCAGTTAACTATCTAAGACGTAAGTACTCCTCTCATTTTTACTGGACTCTGCATCTAAACCAAGATCTACTTCGATGTTATGAAAAAGCCCGTGGAGACCCTTGTATTGAATATATGAAGCAGTTAAAAACATACTGGGACGAATCTCACTCCAACTTAAAGCACTTTTATTACGAAACAGCTTCGGTGATAAGCATCTTTTTAAAGAAATGGTTTGTTCGCGTTATGTAAAACGATTTTGTCAAAACATTGAGAAGTGGCCAAAACCTGCCAGAGGAGAGATCGAAAGTAATCTAAATAAACAGCCACCACCAAATTCACTAAATTCTCGTATCTCCTCAACGGAGACTTCTGTGGAATATATTCAACACAGAAACATCCCGAAACCACAGTTCGTAGTTTTCTATTTTTTCGAATCTATCATAAAGTGACATGCTTTCCTTAATAAGATTTTAAAAAATCCAACTTTCAATTTAAGAATGTTGAAAGTTATTGACGATATCGCTGGAAAGCACATGGAATCATATGATGTTAATTACTGGTATATTATCTACTATCATTCTAAAAGAACACCAAGGAGAAATCTGCGGTATGCATCGTAATGAAACTACTAAACGGAAGTAACTTCGATAGAAAACAAAAGTCGAAGAAAACATCAAAAATCTGCGTCGCCATATTGGATTGTTAACAACGATAATAACATGTAAGAGGAATAATGAATGTAGACCTCATCAATTACATTTTATGAATAAATTAACAAATCTATGGCGACTTTTCACACCAAACTTTTGAGGGAAGTTTAATTACTCTAAAACATAAACTCAGGGCGCCGAGCCAAAATCTTCGCTACCGCAGGCGAATTTTTGAACATGCCTGTATAAATCACAAGTTTGCTTCTAAACCACAGACATTATACAAAATGATGGGTAAGGGAAATATTACAATTAAGAAAGCTTCATCTCAAGAAGATTTTGAATCATTCTGGTTGAAAACCTGGAATGAAAAGAGGGATTTCAACCTTAATGCATTGTGGCTAAATACCGTAAAGAGTGAAATTCTGTACCATCATCGACAATAAAACATGCAATTGATCCAGAAATTTTCAGTATAACTGCAGGCAAACTGCATAATGGGAAAGCATCTCGAAGGTCCTTAATAGTTGAACACTTGTATGGAAGGCTGACATTTTACAGGAAACCACTAATATGTTTTTTTCAGAAGTACTATGGAAGGTCTGATTGACATACCATATTGGCTTGCTATAGTACGGATAAATCTTGTAGTCAAGAATGAAACCACTGAGTTGGCTGAAAACTAGAGGCCTATTGCTTGCCTAAATCTTATGTAGAAACTGCACACAAGCTGTCTCAACGTATTCTTCCATGATTATTGTGAATCCAACAACATAGTGACTGATAAGCAAGCCGGTAGAAAGAAGTGAGTGTGAAGGTATGCCGAACAACTTCTGATAAACAGAGCTCTACTGAATGAAGTAAAAAAAAAAACAAAAAAAACAGAAGAACAAAACAACATCGTAGGAGCCTTACAATACAATAGCATGATTATAGGAAGGCATTCGACTCTGTTCCTCACTCATGAAGTGTCTCCATTTGGCACAAGTGCCTGCGATCTTAATTGCTGCCATTGAAAAGCTCACAAAGACCTGGGCAACAATTCTTACACTTAGAACTGAGAGCGGAACGATCATCTCCAATGTTATGAATATTTCAAAGGGAATATTCCAAAGAGATAGTCTCTGTAATTCTGTCCATTTTGGCATTAAATCCATTATCCTTCTAGCTACAAAAAACAAATGGCCTCATGCTAGGGGTCTACAACCGCTACAGATATTAATGTAATCTATAATTTCTTTGTGGATGACCTCAAGATTTATGCTAAAAAGGTTATCAATGCCAAAAAATAAAAGAAAAAAAACCGCTGGAATTAATAATGACATTTTCAGCTGACATAGGAATAGAATTTGAACAAAAGAAATGTTCATATTTGATAGCTGAATGGAGAAAATCAGTCTCCCAGACCCAAAGCCTGTGTATCAATGGTCCCACTATCTTTCATGTTTCACACAGAATGCTACAAATATCTAGGCATTACTGAAAACATATCACCAGAAGGTACTGAATAAAGATAGAGTGACCGGAGAATATACCGGATTTCGAAAAATATAACAGTCGGAACTCTCCTCTTACAACAAGAGAATATTCCACAATGGACCAGTGCTGATTCCAAAAATTGGGATACTTGACTGGTTTGTTGAAGAAAACCACTCCATAGACGTTAAAACACGCAAGATACTGATATCAACTGGAAATCTCCACATAAATAGTGATATCGACAGGCTCTACTTAAGAAAAGATAAAGAATCTAGAGGTTTGAGATCAGTGTAGGTAGCTTTCGAATGTCGTATAGTCTCTCTCGGGCAACACTTGATAAACAACAGCAACAAAAATAAATGCATTAACTTAGTACTGAAAAGTGAAGAGAGCAATATCTTACGTGTCGGCAGCTAGCTCCTCAGGAAACACTCCCTTGCTGATGACTACCCATTCAACCCCAAAACAGCGGGACAAAGATACCTCAGAGAAGACCTGGAAGTGAAATGCTCAGCAAACCTAAAAAAAAAAAGAAAAAAAAGAAAAATATGCACGGGTGTTTCCTGAAGACTTTAAGAAGACGGTAATATTGACATGAAGCGAAGCCTCTGTTGGGCTCAGGACTACTACATCACTTCGATGGTTATACATTTTCAATCCAAGAACAAAAGATTGTTACTATATACCTCATGAACAAAAGAGACAGTGAAGCCCTTGGAGTTCCAAGATGCAACCCTAAATGTAGATTATGTCATATTTCTGCGGAAGACATCACACATGTGATTAAAAGCTGCCCAAAAATGGTCATTAAATTATTACCTCCCTATGTGACAAGACGTTGTCGCAATAACAGTATACATTGCTAATGGGAAAAAAAAAGACTGTTCTGGAATAAATACAGAGAGTACCTCTTTATTGAATACACACACAAACGTCAGTCAAAGAATACTGGGGAAACATTCTCATCGAAACATCTGTCAAGCATAACAGGTCAGATATTGTTGTTTGGGACAACGAGAAACAGTATGTATCGTCATAGAATCCAGCTGTCCTAGTGATGTGAATATCTCTTTGAAAATCAAAGAGAAAGAGGATAACTATGGACAACTGCTTCGAAACCTTCAGCTTCTATAATCAGATTACAAATTTATACCAATAATAATTAGTGCAATGGATGCTGTGAGTCTGACAGTCTAGACAAGCCTGGATTTTCTTTGTAACAAACCAACTCCTTCCTCAGAGGAAGAATTTAAGTAATTCAAAATAGAAGAAAACATACACACAAACGCTTTCTCTCTCTCTCTCTCTCTCTCTCTCTCTCTCTCTCTCTCTCTCTCTCTCTCTCTCTCTCTCTCTCTCTCACACACACACACACACACACACACAACATACATGTTATATAACATACCTAGGTACGTTGCTTAATGCAGAACGAATGGGAAAGGAGTGCTCAAAAAATGTAGAGGATGCTTTTTCGTTTTAAAACTGAAGCAGAGAGTTTGTCTAGCGACTCATGTTTCACATCATTGGCGTGAAACTCGAATCGCCATTGGCTTCAACCACGGCCTCCAGACGACTTCGGGATCTACTGCAACTCTTGTGGAATGGTGTCCTTGTTTAAGTTGGTGAATGCTGCCATAATCCTTGCCTTCAGTACATCTTTGGTGTTACAAGGAGTTTTGTTGATCTGTCGCTCAACTGCATCCCACACATAATAATCAAGGGTGTTACAGTCTGGGCAGTTAGGTGGCCAGATGTTAGGGGTGATGTGGTTGCAGAAATTGTCTGACAGCCATGACTGGGTTCTCCTGCTTGTGTGGCATGGTGCAGAGTCCTGTTGCCAGACATAGGGTCTTCCAGCAGCCACCCTCTTCACCCAGGTCAGCACTATCTCCTCCAGGCACTTGATGTAGGCCACCGTGCTGAGTCTGAGTCTGTGTAGGAAGATGAGTGGTGGCATAAAGTCGCCATCACTAGTGATCACTCAAACACTATGATGTTGACTGCATGTTTGATTTTTACGACACTCAGTACATGTCCTCAGATTGGCACCCAAACACTCTGAAATGTTCATATTGGAGCTTCTGACGCGAATGCCAAGCAGTACAGCATGTCGTTTCCAAATTGCTGGCAGAGAATTCCGTCATAGTGCTGTTGTTTTTCACAGACGGTTCCCAACTGACCCTACTATACTGTATAGTCAACAAAATCAAAGACAAGAAATACACAAGCGTAAAATTAAAGATATACATTGGCGACAATTTACCCATCGCATCCTGTACGTGTGTGTGTGTGCGCGCGTGCGCGCGCGCCTGCGTGTATGTGTGTGTGTGAGAGAGAGAGAGAGGGAGAGTCTTTTCCACCACCACCGCTTGACAACCGAGCTGGTTTGTATAAATACCCATAACCTAGTCGTTCGGCAGAAAGAACCGATAGAATAAGTGTCTAGCTTTTGGGGGAAAAAATAAATACTGGGGTGTATTGGTTCGTCTATAATCGTTCAAGGCAGAATCCCAGCATGACCGCATTCGCCTGACTAACACAAGTTGAAACGTATGTGATTCTATCAATACATACTGCCAACGCCTGCACAGTTTATTGTCATAAGCAGATACCTTCAATTCCGTCCGAGTTTCTACCTACAATCCTAGTTATAAGTTACTTTCCTCTCTTTTATCAAGAAAACTAGTAACTGGTCTCTCCATGACAGGGTCAAAAACATCGAAACGGATCGGTATAAACTTTTTCTTTCTGATCACAAGTTGCTGTTGGCACTCCGTCGCTTACGACGTCGAGGGTTCCAGTTGATCCGATCAACGGAACAGCCTGCTCGTGAAATTAACGTGCAAGTGGCTGAGAACTCCACAGACACGTGTACCCTTAACGTAGTTCTCGGGGATATACAGCGTGACACAGTGTGACAAGGCTGACCCTTTGAATTACAGGCACAACAGAAACAGGAAGTAAGAGTGAGAGAAAGTTGTGGTGAAAGAGTACAGCAGGGTTCGCCACCATCCCCTGCCGGAGCCTCGTGGAGATTTAGGTGTTTTCGCTCAATAAACACTCACAACGCCCGGTCTGGGAATCGAAACCGCGATCCTATGACCGCGAGTCCACTGCCCTAACCACTGGGCCATTGCGCCTCCTCTGATCACAAGAGATAATGTACATCACTTAATAATCTGTAGTCTACTTTTCGCAGTAAGTCTATAAATTCGTGGTTTACTAAAAGCAATCGCTTGTTTGTAAAATTGACAACTTTATCAAAAAACACGGGGCCTCATTTCAGCAAGTGGGGTCGGGGTGAAATGATGCCGTCGAGAGGAAGCCTCCAAAACGGCGCGCTTTTTCTCCTGATGACCCCATAAACTCGCCAGCATCCGGTATGCGGAGCTTTCAAGTGGTAGCACTTACATCTGCAAGTTGTTTGCAAAAATACATACATACATACATACATAGACACATACATACATACATACATACATACAACCTGAAAGAAGAAGGCTGATTAGAAGATTACAGATTCAAGCCATCAATGGAACTGTAAAGATATGTAAAACTTTCCCAAAATTTAGCACATAAATACATATGCATGCATCTAGACATGAAAATATATACATAAAAACGCATCCATATATATATATATATATATATATATATATATATATATATATATATATATATATATATGTTTATATATATATATATATATATATATATATATATATATATATATATATATATATATATATATATATATATATATATATATATATATATATATCAGCGCAAGGGTGGCTGTGCGGTAATAAATCTGCTTCCTAACTACATGGTCCCAGGTTCGGTTCAATTGCTTAGTACCTTGAGCAAGTGTCTTTTACTCACTAAGCTGACCAAACACTCGTGAGCGGATATGGTTAGCCCTTGTCAATGTATCTGGAAACTGAAAGAACCCTGTCGTGTGTGTGTGTGTGTGTGTGTGTGTGTGTGTGTGTGTGTGTGTGTGTACACTGATGGATTCGAGGGTTTCGTTTATTTACGGCTTGATTTAATTTCACCGGAGTATAAATACCTATAATGGTGATCAGTTCAATTAAAAAGCAAGGATAAGTAACGCTTTGTATGCCACACTACAATTTACTCTTTACTCTTTTACTTGTTTACTTGTTTCAGTCATTTGACTGTGGCCATGCTGGAGCACCGCCTTTAGTCGAGAAAATCGACTCCAGATCTTATTCTTTGGATGCCTAGTACTTATTCTATCGGTATCTTTTGCCGAACCGCTAAGTTACGGAGACGTAAACACACTAGCATCGGTTGTCAAGCGATGGTGGGGAGACAAACATAGACACACAAGCATATACACACACATACATTCTGCCAGTCCACCGCCGCCAACGCGCGCACGCTAGCACTGCACACACACACACACGTACACACACACACACACACACACACACACACACACACACACACACACACACCACAACAACAAAGTCAGTAATGATGCTTTCTAAATTTGGCATAAGGCCAGCAATTTTGAGGGCAAGCGGAAGGGTGGTCACATCCATCCCAATACTTGACTTGACTGTATTTTATGAACCCCAGAAGGATGAAAGACAAAGTTAATCTCGGTTGGGATTTGAACCCAGATTGTAAAGTGACAGAACAAATGCTGCAAGCATATTCTCTTCTACTCTAGGCACAAGGCCCGAAATTTGTGGGGAGGTGCTCTGTTGATGAGATCGACCTCAGTACGCAACTGGTGCTTAATTTTTCGACCCCGAAAGGATGAAAGGCAAAGTCGACCTCGGTGGAATTCGAACTCAGAATTCGACTCAGAGGTCGACTTTGACTTTCATCCGTTCGGAGACGATTAAATAAGTACCAGTTGCGCACCGAGGTCGATATAATCAACTTAATCCGTTTGTCTGTCCTTATTTGTCCCCTCTGTGTGTAGCCCCTTGTGGGCAGTAAAGAAATAAGAAACGTTAGCACGCCGGGCGAAATGCTTAGCGGTATTTCGTCTGTCTTTACGTTCTGAGTGTTCAAATTCCGCCGAGGCCAACTTTGTCTTTCATCCTCTCTAAAATTTTCGTTGCCTCTTGCAAAGTCTATTAACAAGGCATTAAAACAGATTGACTCTCTCCAGACACAATAATATATACATATATATAAAATATCGATTTCAAGTATTACTAAAATCAATTAAATTTCTCTGGCAACGCCGGGCTACACTGCTAGTATATATATATATATATATATATATATATATATATATATATATATATATATATATATATATATATATATAAAATATACATATATATATATGTATATATATATATATATGTATGTATATATATATATATATATATATATATATATATATGTGTGTGTGTGTGTGTGTGTGTGTGTATACATATATATATATATATATATATATATATATATATATATATATATATATATATATACAAATACATGTGTGTATGTGTTTGTCTTTGTGAAAGAGAGAGAGAGAAAGAGAGAGAGAGAGAGAGAGAGAGAGATAGAGTGAGTGTGGAGAGAGGAAGGGGAGAGATATCTATAGAATCGTGACACGGCAACACAGACATTGTCACATTGTTCTCGCTCAGACAGACATTACGTCATCTGTCTGTCTACAACAGTTAACTTCTCTCTGCGTTCATTTGTGTTTTCCAGTCACACTTTTCAATCCTTTTGGCCTCGTTATTATTGTTGCTTTTGTTTTGTCATTGTCACTATTTCTGTTGCAGCTCCTACTGTTGGAGTAGCTGTTGTTGTTGTTGTTGTTGTTGTTGTTGATAATACTGTTATTATATTGTTTACACTCAGACGAGCCTGTATTGAGCAGACCAATGATGAAAAGCATTCTATTCGTGACCTTCATGTCTTAATGTATATCTGGCTTTCGATCGTCCTTTGTATCCATTCATATTAGGATGATCATGGGTGAGGTGCAATGGCTTAGTGGTTAGGGTGTTGCACTCATTATTGTGAGATTGGGGGGGGGGGGAGGTCTCGATTCCTGGACCGGGCGGGCAGTGAGATGTCTTCTTGAGCAAAACATTTCATTTCATGTTGCTCCAGTGCACTCAGCCAGCAAAAATGAGTAAGCCTACGACGAACCGGCGTCCTATCCAGGGGGAGAATATACACAACGCAGAGACTGGGAAACCAGCCCCTATGACTCGAGAATCCTTATCCGATATTTTTATATTAGGATAATAGAGGGAAACCGGGCGGCAAGTGAGATATGGCGGCGAGCTGGCAGAAACGTTAGCACGCCGGGCGAAATGCTTAGCGGTATTTCGTCTGTCTTTACGTTCTGAGTTCAAATTCCGCCGAGGTCGACTTTGCCTTTCATCCTTTCGGGGTCGATAAATTAAGTACCAGTTACGCACTGGGGTCGATGTAAACGACTTAATCCCTTTGTCTGTCCTTGTTTGTCCCCTCTGTGTGTAGCCCCTTGTGGGCAGTAAAGAAATAGGTATTTCGTCTGCCGTTACGTTCTGAGTTCAAATTCCGCCGAGGTCGACTTTGCCTTTCATCCTTTCAGGGTCGATAAATTAAGTACCAGTTACGCACTGGGGTCGATGTAATCGACTTAATCCCTTTGTCTGTCCTTGTTTGTCCCCTCTGTGTGTAGCCCCTTGTGGGCAGTAAGGAAATAGGTATTTCGTCTGCCGTTACGTTCTGAGTTCAAATTCCGCCGAGGTCGACTTTGCCTTTCATCCTTTCGGGGTCGATAAATTAAGTACCAGTTACGCACTGGGGTCGATGTAAACGACTTAATCCCTTTGTCTGTCCTTGTTTGTCCCCTCTGTGTGTAGCCCCTTGTGGGCAGTAAAGAAATAGGTATTTCGTCTGCCGTTACGTTCTGAGTTCAAATTCCGCCGAGGTCGACTTTGCCTTTCATCCTTTCGGGGTCGATAAATTAAGTACCAGTTACGCACTGGGGTCGATGTAAACGACTTTATCCCTTTGTCTGTCCTTGTTTGTCCCCTCTGTGTGTAGCCCCTTGTGGGCAGTAAAGAAATAGGTATTTCGTCTGCCGTTACGTTCTGAGTTCAAATTCCGCCGAGGTCGACTTTGCCTTTCATCCTTTCGGGGTCGATAAATTAAGTACCAGTTACGCACTGGGGTCGATGTAAACGACTTAATCCCTTTGTCTGTCCTTGTTTGTCCCCTCTGTGTGTAGCCCCTTGTGGGCAGTAAAGAAATAGGTATTTCGTCTGCCGTTACGTTCTGAGTTCAAATTCCGCCGAGGTCAACTTTGCCTTTCATCCTTCCAGGGTCGATAAATTAAGTACCAGTTACGCACTGGGGTCGATGTAAACGACTTAATCCCTTTGTCTGTCCTTGTTTGTCCCCTCTGTGTGTAGTCCCTTGTGGGCAATAAAGAAATAAGAGTGAGACCGGGCCGTATGAATTTAGCTGCTATTTCTTGCAGGTCAAACGGCGACGTTGAGACATTCTTGTCGGGTAGTTGCTGCTTTGGTTATCGCTGTTGTAGCTGCTGCTGCTGTTGATGGTGGTTCTGTTGCCTTTGTGTTGCGTAACTGTAACGGTGTCTCTACTGTCTCAGTAGTGGGGGAAAAGGGAGAGTAAGATGTAGAGGAAAGAAAGAAAGGGGAGAGAGAGGGTCAGAGCGAGAGAGAGAGAGAGAGAGAGAGAGAGAGAGAGAGAGAGAGAGAGAGAGAGAGAGAGAGAAGAGGACACGCTGTAATGATTGATGAGAGCCGGGGTAGAGGTTGTAGAAAGGTAATGCGTGTGGGTAGGGAAGGGAGTATAAGAGAAGGAAGTGTATCATGTGAGACGTGGTGGACGCAGGTTGTAGTGAGAGGAGAGATTTGACGTAAGAGGAGAAAATGGGTTTTAATGAGACGATGAGTGAGTGAAAAAGTGCTGAGTAGAGAGAGGGGAGGGGAGGAGACAGAGAAGGGGAATTAGGGATACGGTGTAGTTTGAGGTAAGACAGAGAGATAGGAGCATGTAGTGAGAGAAAATAGAAAGGATTAAAAAGGGACAGTAAGGCTTAAAGAGAGAGGTAGCATAGAGGGAGGCAAAATTATTGAAAAGAGAGAAAGAGAGACATAGATATAGTTAGGCAGACAGATAGATGGATGGATAGATAGATAGATAGATAGATAGATAGATAGATAGATAGATAGATAGGATAGATGGATAGATAGATTGATTGATCGGTAGATAGATAGATAGATTGATTGATCGGTAGATAGATAGATAGATTGATTGATCGGTAGATAGATAGAGAGAGAAGGGAAATTCTTGTGTGCGTGTGTGCTGGTACAATTGTGCGCCGCGCGTGAACGTGTAGTGTGGTAAGGAAGCCAGGTGTAGGAAGAGGAGTGAGAGGAGGATGAGGAATGTAGTGAGAGGAGGATGAGGAATGTAGTGAGAGGAGGAAACTACAATAAAATAGAGTTAAGAGAGAGAGAGAGAGAGAGAGAGAGAGAGAGAAAGGGTGAGGAGAAAAGAGTGAGGAGAAAAGAGTGAGAGGAGGAATGTAAAAGGGAGGTGTGTTTATAAAGAGTGAAAAAATAGTGGAAGGATAGAGGGAGGGAGATAAGGCAGGAGGGGGAGGGAGATAAAGCGAGAGGGGGAGGGAGATAAGGCGAGAGGGGGGGGGGATAAGGCGAGATGGGAGGGAGATAAGGCGAGAGGGGAGGGAGGTAAGGCGAGAGGGGGGAGATAAAGCGAGACGGGGAGGGAGATAAGGCGAGAGGGGGAGGGAGAGGGAAATAAGGCGAGGGAGATAAGGCGAGGGGGGGATAAGGCGAGAGGGGGAGGGAGATAAGGCGAGAGGGAGAGGGAGATAAGGCGAGAGGGGGAGGGAGATAAGGCGAGAGGGAGACGGAGATAAAGCGAGAGGGGGAGGGAGATAAGGCGAGAGGAGGAGGGAGATAAGGCGAGAGGGGGGATATAAAACGAGAGGGGGAGGGAAATAAGGTGAGAGGGGAGGGAGATAAAGCGAGGGGAGGGAGATAAGGCGAGGGGGGAGGGAGATAAGGCGAGAAGGAGAGGGAGATAAGGCGAGAGGGGGAGGGAGATAATGCGATAGGGGGAGGGAGATAAGGCGAGGGGGGAGATAAGGCGAGGAGAGGGAGATAAGGCGAGAAGGAGATAAGGCGAGAGGGGGTGGAAGATAAGGTGAGAGGGGGAGGGAGATAAGGCAAGAGGGGGAGGGATATAAGGCGAGAGGGGGAGGGAGATAAGGCGAGAGGAGGAGGGAGATAAGGCGAGAGGGAGACGGAGATAAAGCGAGAGGGGGAGGGCGATAAGGCGAGAAGGGGAGGGAGATAAGGCTAGAGGGAGAGGGAGATAAGGCGAGAGGGGGAGGGAAATAAGGCGAGAGGGGGGTGGGAGATAAGGCGAGAGGGGGAGGGAGATAAGGCGAGAGGGGGAGGGAGATAAGGCGAGAGGGAGACGGAGATAAAGCGAGAGGGGGAGGGAGATAAGGCGAGAGGAGGAGGGAGATAAGGCGAGAGGGGGGATATAAAACGAGAGGGGGAGGGAAATAAGGTGAGAGGGGAGGGAGATAAAGCGAGGGGAGGGAAATAAGGCGAGGGGGGAGGGAGATAAGGCGAGAAGGAGAGGGAGATAAGGCGAGAGGGGGAGGGAGATAATGCGATAGGGGGAGGGAGATAAGGCGAGGGGGGAGATAAGGCGAGGAGAGGGAGATAAGGCGAGAAGGAGATAAGGCGAGAGGGGGTGGAAGATAAGGCGAGAGGGGGAGGGAGATAAGGCAAGAGGGGGAGGGATATAAGGCGAGAGGGGGAGGGAGATAAGGCGAGAGGAGGAGGGAGATAAGGCGAGAGGGAGACGGAGATAAAGCGAGAGGGGGAGGGCGATAAGGCGAGAAGGGGAGGGAGATAAGGCTAGAGGGAGAGGGAGATAAGGCGAGAGGGGGAGGGAAATAAGGCGAGAGGGGGTGGGAGATAAGGCGAGAGGGGGAGGGAGATAAGGCGAGAGGGGGAGGGAGATAAGGCGAGAGGGGGATAAGGCGAGAGGGGGGAGATAAGGCGAGAGGGGGAGGGAGATAAGGCGAGAAGGAGAGGGAGATAAGGCGAGAGGGGGAGGGAGATAAGGCGAGAGGGAGAGGGAGATAAGGCGAGAGGGGGAGGGAGATAAGGTGAGAGGGGGAGGGAGATAAGGCGAGAGGGGGAGCGAGTTGGTAAAAGAAAAGATGAGTGTGAAAGAGGGTGAAAGAGAAATAAGGTGTAAGGCGAGAAATAGGGCTTGGTAGAGAAGAAAGAGAGGTAGAAACGAATGCAGAAAGGGAGAGAGAAGGTGTGTGAGAGAGCGGAAGAGAGAAACAGAGATATGTTAGTGTGTGTGTGTGGCGTGAGAGAGAGAGAGAGAGAGAGAGAGAGAGAGAGAGAGAGAGAGAGAGAGAGAGAGAGGAAGAGATATAACCACCTGTATATAATCTACTATCAACTATAGACAACTTCGTTTCTACCGAAAACTCGAGTCGCCTCGCCACTTCTGCAAATGGCACATGCATTACTGCTCGGCCGCCGCCGGTGCTTCCTCCGTAATCTTCACTCGGAATATAACATTGATATAATAATGGAACGAGGACCCACCCGTATTGTCATCAATATTATCATCATTGTTTCTTACCAGAACAGCCGACATTCGTACAGTTAATTACTACTCTCATCATCACCACCATTGTTTCTATTATAACCATTACTATTGCTATAGTAACCATAATTACTACCAGCAACTAACATTACCACCAACATTGCTACTATCAATGCCACGAAGTTTACTTACGTCTCCATCTACAATATTGTTAGCGCCATCACGAACACAAACATTGTCCAGCGTGCACCATCACTACTGCCAACAGCGGAGGCTCCCTTATTCCTGTCTTTGAAATCACTGAAAAAAATTAAGCTTTTCCTGCAAATACTTCTCACCTAGAAATCAATAAACACGATTGCTAGTTGCTTGGGCTCTCGAAGTTCATCTGCTGTTTCTACTTCTCCTTTATGACATTCAACCCGACAAGTTAGCCACCGATCTCTTGTCCTGCATTTAAGACGTATATCTCAACTTGTCTCTCAGGAATCACCACAAATCCGCAACTACTCCTGTCCCTCGCACGTCTACACCACCATTGTCTGTCCTGAATTAGCTGTTACTATCCTCATCTATCCATATACCGGATCAATTCATAAACTCTTCAAACACTCTTGATTTCTTTCTCATCTCCAAATCCAGTCTTCACTCAAACTTCGTCATTTCTGTTTTAAAGAGTTTTCTTGCTCACGTATTAGTTAAAGGTATCACTCCTACCATTTTCTCATCATCTTCTGTACAGTTGCTTCTGGCGATACACACGCGTTAACCTTATACACGCTGACAGCCTCGACTCTTTCTGCTACATATGCAATGCTTCCATGAATAGAGACCTCGAAAACATCTCGTGAATGTAACTCCATCGCAGTTTCAGCACTTCAGAGCCAGACTCACTAGACAAATGAAGGAAACTCTGCTGAAACCATCTCTCGCTACAAATGTTAGACATTTTCACAGTCCTCCATCTTTCATGGTGACACGAGATATGTAACTTTATTAAAATTACATCACAAAAATCTAGGCTTCCTCTTTGGAGAAATTTAATAGCAATAATACTTCAGATCCGATAAGTTGCAGACCAATGGCAAACTTAAATAAGACACACATTGAGATACTGCTCACATATTTAGAACTTTATTACACATACACACAAGTGTCCTACAACAAAGAATACCGTTGTTTGTAGGGATTCAAGACAACATGTTGACAAACAGGTTGTACTTCTTTATATAGGAAACAACAGATCCTGGTCACTGTAGCTATCCTTTGTATCTGTCAAGTTCCTGCTTTAGAGTGTTAATCGGCTGGCCTCTGTTCATATTTATTTCAGTTATTTACTTGCTTATACGTAAGGTTTTGATTCCCAGACCGGGCGTTGTGAGTGTTTATTGAGCGAAGACACCTAAAGCTCCACGAAGCTCCGGCAGGGGATGGTGGCGAACCCTGCTGT
>NC_142947.1:19660169-19667669 GCF_046866305.1 Octopus bimaculoides
CTTTTTGTTATGAATTCTCCCTATATATATATATATATATATATATATATATATATATATATATATATATATATATATATATCGCCATATATATATATATATATATATATATATATATATATATATATATATATATATATATATATATATATATATATATATATATCGCCATATATCGCCATATATCGCCATATATATAATCCTGCAAATTTATTATCTTCCGATAATTTTAAAATTCGATTACAAATGGAGGCTTTACTTGTTCTTGGACACAGACATCTTACCAACATCCACTACAAATCAACAAACAATGCTTACTAGGTAGATTCCACTAAGTGAACATTTAGACGTATGTGCAGCAAGCAAATCACCAAAATTCCTAAATTTCCCACTTTATCTTTGCTCTGACAAAACCACAGATCAAATACGTATAAATGACCTATGTTTACGCGCCACAAATAAATAAACTATAAAACAGATATAATCACTATCAACTTCATCAAGACATTACACTATTGTAATTCACACACAATCGCATAGACAACTATATACATGCATGCATACAGATATATAACATATTGACACACGTATACAAGCTAGGAACCTATTTCCTACTCTTTTCTCTTTTTGAAACCTATTGTTCATATTGAAACAGTCTTGACATTTGGCGCAATTACTGTCCAAAACCAAGTGGCCTAATATGCGACCGCAATACACAGCTGCTATTCATATTGCTTCATGTCACATTCACTGCAATAACACAACTTTAAATTTTGTTGCAATTATCGTTCATAGAGTCACATGACCCCGATATACAGACGTCACCGAGAACTAAGCAACTTCTATGCCAGACCTGGTGACCATCTTCAACCAGTCGAATGTGTCTTTACTTATTGCAATTTGAGCCATAGACTCTCCATAAATTGGGCAACATTTTCAACCTCTGATCAGAGGGGAGACAAATGCGGCTGTGATTTAGGTCCTTCTGTTTTACATCTCTTTTGTAATTGAAGAAGTCTTGACGCCGGTAAAGTAAATAAAAATAAATATTCTTAATAACTCCAGAAGTATTTTCGACTCATTTCTTTATACTCGCACAAGCGTGGAAAAACTTAGTTTCTCACACACGCTCGCATGTGTGTGTACGTATTCGTGTATGTCTATGTATGTGTGTGTGTGCGAATTATGTACATACATATATACACATATATATGTTAATATATATATATATATATATATATATATATAAATGCATGCACGAGTACATGTACATGTATATATGTGTGTATATATGCGAGTTGTATATATATCTAATATTTTATCTATGTATGTAAAAACATTTATATTTATGCTATATGTAATAAATAAACGTATGCTATCTCACCTAAAATCTAATATATTTATCCTTCTTACTTACAGAATTTGAAATTTTCCTGTTACTGATTCAACTATAACAGCACTATACTATCATTGGCAGCAACCCCCCCCCCCCCACACACATATGCCAGATATTACTGGTAGCGCGACTATTTTGCCCATTTATTTCGGCTAGAGATATTGCTTCCTTAGGGTGGGTATTTAAAACAACATTAACATTCATTTTGTACTTAATTGTAAACATATTTGTAAATGTTAACACCAAAAGTAATAAGCATGACAATTCTCAAAAGATGACGGAATATTTTTGTACAGATGAGATAGTGTTTAAAAAAGTCATTTATTTGCACCTATCAATTTAAAATATGACGTAACTATTATAAATATTCAAGAAATATATAAATATTATAAATATTCAAGAAATATATAAATATGAATATTCAAGAAATATATAAATATTATAAATATTCAAGAAATATATAAATATTATAAATATTCAAGAAATATATAAATATTATAAATATTCAAGAAATATATAGTTAGATGTTAAAGTAAAAATTTTACTGTTGTTCATAGTAGGTATCATAAATATTAATTTTAGACAGAAAAGAAAAATGGGCACACTGATGGTACACGAAACACGCTCCATCTGCTAGAAATAACAGTCAAGTATATTGAAATCAGCCTACTTTCTTAAAATAAGTGAAAAGACCGGTTGAAGAATAGATTTTCTAGATGAATTACGGTGTGTGAAGAAAATCTTTACCTGGAAAAAAACGTTAGTCTATCATATTCATTTGCTCAGATTAGCATTTTCTTCTTCAAATGGTGAATGTACACTAAGTAGACTGGCCAGGCAACAGAATGTGGAATGTACAATCTACAATTATATTAGAGATACATTTGACTCAAAACGCTCGTAATTAGAAAGGCGTCTGGAAATAATGATTTGTAAAATATACACAAGTTTGAATCTTTTGACAAAAAAAAAAAAAGAAAAAAAAACAACAATTAAAAAAGCCCAGTTAATTTTATCGACTCAAAAGATGCTAAAATAATATTTAAAAAAATTCGTAATCTAAAAGAATTAAATATTGTAAGACACTGTCCGTTGTTCTATTGATTCTGCCAATCTACTGTTCTCATGTCTAGAAATATATATATATATTAAGCATAAGAAGCAGTACAACAAATTTCCAGTAGCAACATAACTTTTAAATGCAATTAAAAAAATCATGAAGACAAAAGTTAAAATACTTCCGACGAAATTTGTACGACATAAAAAATGTTACGGAAGAAACCATGACAACAAAAGCCAGTGCTTTTAGAAAAGTCCTAGGTACAAAAGACAATATGTTAATGAGGAAATCATTAGTATAAAAAGTCAAAATGTTACAGAAGAAATCGCAAGAAAAAAAAAAGAAAAGAAAAAAAGATCAAAATATTACGGGAGAAATCACCTCTTGACAACCTGTGCTAGTGAGTTTACGTCCCCGTAACATAGCGCTTCGGTAAAAGAGACCGATAGAGTAAGTACTGGGCTTAAAAGTTGTTAAGAATTGCAGTTAAATTAAGAATTGATTGCGTGTGATATGCAATACAGACCTTGACACATAGACCTTGGCACACACAGACCTTGGCACACACAGACCTTGGCACACACAGACCTTGGCACACACATACGCATTATATATATTGTTGACGGCGTAGGTATTTACGAGCTTTCAGGAGAACATGCAATAATTCTTTTTGGTAGGTAGAGGAGGAGTGAGAGGGAACGGGGTCACGAAGTACATATATAGCATGTAAAATTTAGGTTAGAAATCCCTTTTGGATAGAAAAAGTCGAAGCAGCTTCGAGATCCAATTCCCAAAAGATGTATGTATATATATATGTATGTATGCATGTATGTATGTATGTATGTATATATGTTTGTATGTATGTATGTATGTATGTATGTATGTGTGTGTTTGTGAGTGAGCATGTGCGTGTGTGTGCGCGCTTGTACCTCTGTCTATTTCTATCTATCTATATGTATGCATATGTATGAATGTAAATCCACACACATGCATACATATATATATATATGTGTATCTGTGTGTGTGTGTGGTAGTGTGGTAGTGTGGTAGTGTGGTATATATGCTGACATACATAACACATACATATTCGTCGTTGGATGGCATATAGATATGTGTATTTCTCTGTGTTGATATCTTATTACATAGGATTTATTATTTCACTAGTTACAGTGAGGGACGTTATGAATAAAGAGGCAGCCAGAAAATAAATCACTCACTTTCGTAGCGTTTAAGATTCAGCTTTTCATATGAAAGTTAAATAAATAATGCCTCAATTTTTAGAAAAATTCTCATTTTTATTTATTTTCTCGCCTCTTCACTTCGAGTGTTGTTGTCTCTTTTCCCTCTCTTTCTCTATAATTCGCTTTTCGGGCACATTTCTTACGCCACCTCGTTTCTTCGAATATTCTATCTTTAAATACACGTTATGTGCTAAAATAATGACGTATTGTGAATATTTTATCATTTTCGCTGACACTCTATGGATATAACAAGCGAAAGAGAATGTTTTATGATGAATATATTTCCCAGCCGCCTCTATTTTTATCACAACTATATCTAGATAATCACATACTTCAAATTTAATAACGACTATCGTTGTTGCTGTCTGTGCGACTGTTTTTGTAGCTATTGGTGCTGATATCATTTTTCTTCCTTCTCATAACACTTTCTGCTATATGCACAACGATGGAAACTTTGTTGGCTACTACGTCCACTTCAGTACTCGAGTACTGTGGGAGGAATTTGAGCTCAGAAAGAAAAGTCAATAGAAAAGCTTGTAAGCATACATAAGCACACAGTTTCACATTTAAAGAGAAAGTATAGTAGGTTAGATCAACGTTAGAACTTCAACATTCTATATGTGAAAGCAAATAAGCGCGATCAAGAACAAAAGACAAACAGTGCTCAGCACTAGAAAGAAATATCATTTTATTGGAAGAAACTTTCACAAACCGTTATTTCCAGTTTCACGATTGCGATCTTCAGACGAAAATGGAGTTAAGCAACGCATTTAAAGTCAACTAGAAACATCAAACAATATATATATTTATATATATATATATATATATATATATATATATATATAGAACGTCTATGCTGATGAGAACACGGATGTTGTTACGTAAGTATAACGTTAATGTTCGAAACAGTCCATAGATAATTCTTTATTCTGTATATTTCTCATTTTGTCCTGTTCTGGCGTTTTGCGAAATTTTTCTGGAGAACATTATTTTTCTTTGTGGTTGGGTCGTTGATGACCTCTTTCTACCATATTGGATGTCCCCCTAGTGGTCATCCCTTATACACGTATATATATATATATATATATATATATATATATATATATATATATATATATATATATATATATATATATATATGTATATATGTATATATATATATATATATATATATATATATATATATATATTACACTGACTGGATATATGAGATATATGCAGAGTAAAGCATGAAATAAAAGCGGTGGACAAGAGAAGCATTAATAAATAAGTATGGAATCATTAAATAGGTAATACGGGGAAATGTACGATAAAAAAAGACAAGATTCTTTCCGGAATCATAAGGACACATTAGGCTAGTTACTTGAATTCCATGTCGCATATATTCTGCTCTGGACGGGACACCAGTCCGTCGAAGGATTACTCATTTTTGACAGCTGAATAGACTGGTGCAACATAAAATGAAGTATATTTTCTTAAGATAACAAAGAATCGCCAGGAATCGAACACACGATCTTATGAGCATGAGTGCAATATCATAAACATCAGGACATGCGTCTCCGCACAAATATACAACAACTGGTAAAATAAGTTGAAAATAGAAAAATAAAATTGTTAAGCTCTGTACCCCAGCATGACTACAGTCTAATGGCGGAGACAGATAAAACAGTATATATTTACACCCCCCCCCTACACATATATATTATATAGAGAGATTGATTGATAGATATAGATATTTATACGTGTACTGAACGCACACTCATGCACATACATGTTTATATATATATATATATATATATATATATACATACATAAACACACGCAAACGCACCCACATGAACACAAGCATACACTCGCAGATGCGTATATACAGCGGGCTTCTTTTAGTTTCCATCTACCAAGACCACTCACAAACTTTTGGTCTGCTCGAGGCTATAGTAGAAGGTAAGTATGTGGTTGGGAATCAAGCTTCTTACCAGACAGTCACGTCTGCGTCTATAGAGTACATCTTGTGCGTTCAAATACATGTACGAATGCTACTACTATGCTTAATGTCTCCATAGATCATCATGTTCCACTGTGCTTCCAGTAGAGTGATTAAGTAATTAATTTACTTGGTATTATTACTAGTTATAAAATACAGAGCAAATGTAGAAAAAATGAAGTTAAACACGAGTTCATTTTTTCCTACATTTGCTCTGTATTTTATAACTAGTAATAATACCAAGTAAATTAATTACTTAATCACTCTACTGGAAGCACAGTTAAACACGAGTTTGTGTGATTAGTTAATACGCACGTTTTTTGGCACTCCGTCACTTACGACGTCGAGGGTTCCAGTTGATCCGATCAACGGAACAGCCTGCTCGTGAAATTAACGCGCAAGTGGGTGAACACTCCACAGACACGTGTACCCTTAATGTAGTTCTCGGGGATATTCAGCGTGACAGTGTGACAAGGCTGACACTTTGAATTACAGCCACAACAGAAACAGGAAGTAAGAGCGAGAGAAAGTTGTGGTGGAAGAGTACAGCAGGGTTCGCCACCATCCCCTGCCGGAGCCTCGTGGAGCTTTAGGTGTTTTCGCTCAATAAACATTCACAGCGCCCGGTCTGGAAATCGAAACCGCGATCCTATGACCGCGAGTCCGCTGCCCTAACCACTGGGCCATTGCGCCTCCACACTACGTACGTAGGAAACAGTTAAACGTATAAACTACGGTGATTAGTTATCTGTGACTTAATGTAATAAAGCGTTCGCTGGTGATCTGTTCTCGTTCATTCATATGGACTTCGAAACCTAACGTATCCTTCCAAGCAACCATAATAGTGAAACGAACGTAGGAATATGATGAACTTCTGTTTATCTTACTTTCTCATATCTATCTATCTATCTATCTATCTATCTATCTATCTATCTATCTATCTATTAATCCCTTTTGATCGACACACCGCTATTTTTCTTTTTCCTTCCCCCTCCCAAAAAGAAAAGCTCTACATTGTATCTGTCCCATCTTTGTTGAGCCCTGTGTGGCTAATAAAAGAAATGTATCTATCTATCTATCTGTGTGTGTGTGTGTGTGTGTGTGTGTGTGTGTGTGTGTGTGTCTGTCTGTCTATCTAAATATATATATTTATACACATTATATACATACATGCATTTAAACACACACACATATATATATATATATATATATATATATATATATATATATATATATATACATTATATATCTTTTATTCTTTTACTTTTACTCGTTTCAATCAATTGACTGAGGCCATGCTGGAGCACCATCTTTAGTCAAAGAAATCGACGTCAGGAATTATTCTTTGTAAGCCTAGTACTTACTGTATCTCATAGCAGAAACAGCAGTAAGCTAATGAAGTTCATGAGATAATCGTTTATTCCTTTTTGTCATATCATCTTCTCATATATATATATATATATATATATATATATATATATATATATATATATATATATATATATATATATATATATATATATATATATATATATATATACATATATATATATATATATATATATATATATATATATATATATATATATATATATATATATGTATATATATATATAGGTGAGAAAGTTGGTATGTGAAAGCACGTGGTTGGATGTATAAAAGATAATAAGAGTGAAAAAACTACAGAAGTCTTGTGTTACATGGTTAAAGTATATATTTAAATTATGGAGCGAACACGTTACAATGAAGTAGAGAAATTTGAAAAGACAACACGAAGCCGGTTATTTCTCAAAATACAATGTTTATATACCAAAAAGAT
>NC_142947.1:19670169-19685169 GCF_046866305.1 Octopus bimaculoides
GCAAAATATCTTCATAACTGGCGGACGGGTGAAGCAAAATGCTTCTTTTTCTTTATTACACATGCATAAAACAGGGGAAATAACCCTTGATGTCATTTAGCTGAAATATGAATTCGTCTGAGAATATATTTATCAAATTAAATTTTATTTTACCCTTGTGTGTGCACAGAGTATGCATCACTCCTCCGATACCTTTTATTTTCATTAGTCTTGCATCCATTTATATGGTTTGGTGGGAGCGGACTGACTCGGTGTATTTTCACTCTTTTTCTACAGCGAGGATATTTCTCTATGAAAAAAATGCAGAGAATAGTTTCCTTACGGGTTTGAATATGTCTTAAGCATATTTAAACTGGTAAAGAGTTTATATTTGTGTACGTCACTGCTTGGCGCTTCTCTTCTGTATTCTGATACGGCTGGGCCACCGATTAGCACAACAAGTCAGAGTAATTTGACTGGAATGTGATATGAGAGATCTGTTGTTTCGTAGCCAATTCAGAACACCTCTCTCTCTCTCCAGTGATTGATGTTGAAGAGATGATTACTCTGAAATGCGTGCATCCATCGATCTGGGTAGAGAGCACCCGCGACTGACTTGATGCGTTTAGACCTTTTTGTCAACAGTGAGAAATTTTCTTCTTGACAAAATGCTGGGAATGGCAGTCCAACGGGTTCGAATATGTCTCAGGCTTAGTTCTCTATGACAAAGTTTTTCGAACACGCTTCCGCGGAACCCAATAGTTCCAAATCGGCTATTACTGGTTCCAGGGCTGATTTTGAAGAAATACCTCAGCAGTGTTCCGGTATTTTAGAATATGTACATAGATATTTGTAAAGAAACTGTTTTTTTCTCCCCCCAAAATGTTTGTATTTATGTTTAATCTAATCTATAATCTAATTAGAATGAACAAATAAACACAATTTACTACTAAACCATTCGTAGTTTCGAAAAGCATAAAATATAATTCCAATGACACTATTAAACTTGTCAGTATTTCTACATCAACACCACTAAATGTAAAAATCTTTAGTTTATTATGTGAAAATATAGGAATTTTATATACAACTTCATTTGTATAGAATGGGATGCGCTGTTTATCGCGTAGAGAAGTGATGATTCATTTTTTTGTTTTTGTTTTTTATTTCGAAATGTGTGTAGAAATTGGGTTATTTCTATCTGATTCTTTGCACACTGAGTGTTAGACGAAACAAGTCGCTTATGTTTCTGATACATTTACGTGAATAAGGTTAGTTTTTTTAATGCAGGGTAACTAAATAAACATGCTTGAAATTAAAAAATAAAACGAATACCTTTTAGCGTGAACTAAAATTTTGTGCTGACTATGTAGCTAAGGATGACGTCCAGTGTTTTTTAAAATCTTAGGGCCTTTTGTCTGGCAAACAAATGTTCCGTAGTTATGATACAAACATTCAATATTGTAATATTTATACGATATTTATCTGTTATGAATAACTAGCAGTAGTTTTCAGTGGAAATTGGAAGTCAATTTTGATGTGAAAGCCTGTCTATAGACTCATTAAACTTAAGCAGTCTTACTGCAAGAAAAAGTACAGCAAATAAACAGGGTTCTGGATTGTATTGTTAAAGAAATACCCTACTTCAGTAATACAAAATCAAGATCATTAATATAGGATCAAGATCATTAATGCTAAATGAAGATCATTAATACAAGATCAAGACCATTAATACAAGATCAAGATTTAATACAATTTCCAGCTATATATTTACATGAAAGGACTTTCTTAATAATGAAGAACTTTTGATAATGAAGAATAGAGATAAACTGAATATAGAAGATGGTTTATGTTGAATGTTGAATTTTTCAAGAAAAACAACACCCTAAAATTATAGCAGAATGTTATTTTAATTCTTTTTTGTGATATGGTTATAATATTTTCCCCTTAAAATATATTATAAATTCCAAAAATTTTTCTCTAATCTAGGGTGTCCCATGACGACAATAAGTCCTATCATATGCATTTTTGATAAGAAACTAGAATGGTCCATTTCAGAGATTCTGCAAATGTGTCTGTAACATTGTGAGCGATGGTGTATGCATAGTTTCTACAGGATGTCTATGTCATGAGTTACGATTGCGTTGTTTTGTCTGCCGGACAGTCTTCTTACACTTTCTACAAGATGTCTATAACCCTAAAAGGGATTGCCTTGTTTCGCCTGGCATGTAGTGTTTCTCATTTCTCCACGATACTTCTTATTATATAATATTCTAATGTAAATTTCCAGGTTTAGTTACCAAAATTATCCCTGCAGAACCCACATTTTTCTTGGTGGTATACGCATTACACCAAAAATGATAGAATACCAATCTGAAATTGGAATTGATGGCAAAGACAAATTATAGCTAAAGTATATTGGGAGCAAACAGCAGAAGTAAGAACAGAACAGTTACATCAGAATTTAAAAAAAAGGGAGTGAGTCAAGGATGAGGTTTATCTTCCAGTCTCTTTAACCTATCATCGAAAAGTATTTAAAAAAAGTTGAAGAAATGCTGAGATTTATAACTGGCGGATTTAATCTCCACAACAATCGATATGCAGATGCTGCTGCATTATTAACTCTGAGCACAAGAGAGTTATAGTAACTGTTCAGTGCAATCAAATTAAAGTAAGAATCATATGTAATGGAAATAAATACAAAAATTAAACATACACACACACACACGAAAACTATGGCAGTCAGCAAGAAACGAACCCCTAACATCAATATAGCCAAAAATGGAACACTAATAGAACAAATTTCAACCGTGGTCTATATTGGCTTTATGAAGTCTGAAAAACGGTAAATTTGAAACTGAAATTTGACGAAGAATAGAAATTGCAAGGAAAACATAGGAAAGCGTGTCAAATGCTTTAACATCAAGGAAAATACAAGTACAAACAAGAATATAGTATAAATGTTACATACAGTTCACACTATGGAGGCGCAATGGCCCAGTGGTTAGGGCAGCGGACTCGCGGTAATAGGATCGCGGTTTCGATTCCCAGACCGGGCATTGTGAATGTTTATTGAGCGAAAACACCTAAAGCTCCACAAGACTCCGGCAGGGGATGGTGGCGAACCCTGCTGTACTCTTTCACCACAACTTTCTCTCACTCTTACTTCCTGTTTCTGTTGTGCCTGTAATTCAAAGGGTCAGCCTTATCACGCTGAATATCCCCGAGAACTATGTTCAGGGTACACGTGTCTGTGGAGTGCTCAGCCACTTGCACGTTAATTTCACGAGCAGGCTGTTCCGTTGATCGGATCAACTGGAACCCTCGACGTCGTAACCGACGTAGTGCCAACAACAACAGTTCACACTATTACATGGTACAGAAACATGGATATTGACCAAATCTGCCTGATAAACTAGAAGCTTTTGAAATGTGGGCATATAAAAGAACGTTAAGAATATACTGGACAAATCATATGACTGATAAAAAAAGTGCTACAAGCGAACACGAAAAGATCATTACTCTCAACTACTAAAAATGGCATTTTGGTCACATAGTAAGAGTATAGGGTATACAAAGGGTGTTATGAGAAGGAGAGCTAAATGGTAAACGCCCGAGAGGAAGACCTAGTACTAACCGGTTTGATAACATCGACGACTGAACGAAACAACCAGACGGTGAATGTGGAAGAATAGCAGAAAAAAGGCCCGAATGGGGATCTCTGATATTCACCTTTCTGAGAGTAGCAGCTGGTACATAATAATGATGATAATGAGGATACTAATAACAAGCAGATACACTAAAGCACATGCATACATATATATGTATACTCACACACGCGCGCGCATCGAAACGCTTAGTTCTAGAACGGTGGCAGCTGATGAAGGACATGTTCTCTATGTAGCCTGTGTATTTTCTATACTCTGTTTATGTTCTGTTTATCATTTTGTCCACGTTTTTTTGCAACGTCCTGTACCCAGATATGCATCTATATATACATGTAGATGTAGGTATGTACAAATATGTACGTATATATGCATATACTCATATTATATATATATATATATATATATATATATATATATATATATATATATATATATATATATATATATATATATATATATATATATATATATATATACTTTATATATATATATATATATATACTTTATTTAAAAGCAGCAGAAATATAACAAAAGACTGTTACTCTGAGTTTCACGTTCCCGTTCATCGGACAGTTTTGTTAGAAATGGGGAAGGAATACATATATGTATGCATGCGTGTATATATATATATATATATATATATATATATATATATATATATATATATATATATATATATATATATATATATATATATATATATAATGTACATATCTATCTATCAATCTAAACACACACACACATATATAAAAAGATATTAAGACAATGCCGTTTTCTTCTATACTTCTGTGAGTGTGTTCATCTGTTTTTTTATGTATGTTTAGGTATTTTGAAAATATTTCTATGAAATAACAATCTTTGGAATTAATGCACTGGGATATAAAAGGAATGACACATTTTCTTTTTTATTATTTCTCCATATCCTTTGCACTGAGATGACTAATATCTACATTCTAATACTTCCACCAACGGTGGTTGGAAACCTTTAATTTTCAAGTCAACGAAACTCACGTTCACTTTACAGTGCTACCGTCAAATGCATAACGACAACGAACAGTAAGCAATGTATAGTTCACTCTTGCACATTCTCTAACTGCTCTGACAAATACCGATTTACGGCGATGTGATTGGAATTTTGATGGTTTAGTACTGCTTGCAATAGTTACGGTTTCAAATACGAATCTAAAGGTTTCACGTATCTCTCTTTCTCTCCCTGCAAATGTGCGCGCGTGCGCTTGTGTATGTGACTAAACATATATATGATGGACTCTTTCGTCGAAGATTACTTATGAGTGTTCAGATTTTCCCGAACGATGCATAGATGATTTGTTTATAGTAACCAAATGTATGTGCTGTACATTAGGTCACTCCCTCCATCAAACCGACATTGCCTGAACTGGTACACGGTGTACCACGCGTCAGGTGTCAAAGTGATCGAAGAGCAACGTGATAGGAGGTGTTTTGCTCTAGAACACAACGCACCACTCGGTCTTGGAATTGAAACCACGATCTCGCGATCGTGAGTGCAATAACCTTAACCGCTTGGGCAATACAGTAATCCCTCGACTAACACGGGTGTTACGTTTCAAAACACTTCGTGAAAGGTGAAAACTCGCGAAGTAGAAACAGTACGGTATGTTATATTTTTTAAATTATTTTTATAATTTGTATATATTTATTTTATAATAAATGCAAAACAACACCACAGAGGAATGGACGTAAGCTTATATAATAAACCACGATGTGTGGTAAGTAGCTTGCTTACCAACCATCATGGTTCTGGGTTCAGTCCCACTGCGTGGCACCTTGGGCAAGTGTCTTCTACTATAGCCTCGAGCCGACCAAAACCTTGTGAGTGGATTTGGTAGACGGAAACTGAAAGAAGCCCGTCATATATATGTATACATATGTGTGTGTTTGTGTGTCTGTGTTTGTCCTCCCAACATCGCTTGACAACCGATGCTGGTGTGTTTACGTCCCTCTAACTTAGTGGTTTGGCAAAAGAGACCGATAGAATAAGTACTAGACTTACAAAGAATAAGTCCTGGGGGTCGATTTGCTCGACTAAAGGCGGTGCTCCAGCATGGCCGCAGTCAAATGACTGAAACAAGTAAAAGAGTAAAGAGTAAAAGAGAGATAGGTGAACAGCAATATGGCGAGGGATTACTGTGTATATATATTATTATTTATATGTGTGTGTATATGCGTGCATGATGTGTGTATGTGTGTGTACGCGAGTATTTACACATGTAAGTACTTATGTCTGCTCTTGATATTTCAGCTTAATTTGCACGAACCCTTTAAGGCAGTGATGATGTGGAGATAATTTGCGTGACACCTGCTGATATCTGGTAAAGATCAACGAAAATGACCAGACGTTGAAATATTATCCGGACAATTTGAACAATTTGCACAGTTTTACACTTTTCTTTTTCTTATCGTAATATATATGTATATGTATGTATATATATATATATATATATATATATATATATATATATATATATATATATATATATATATATATATATATGTTCATAAATATGTATTCTTATATATATAAATATACATACATATATGTATGCATACATTCATATGCATGTTTGTAAGTATGTATGTATGTATATGTATATGTATATGTGTATATATATATATATATATATATATATACATATAATTAAATATATCTCACCTCATCTCTATTTCTGCGTTTGTCTGTATGTCAGTGTGCTCTGCTCTCTCTCTCTCTTTTTCTCTCTTTCTTTCTCTATCTTCCTCTGTCTGCGTCTGCATCTATCTATACACCTATTATAAAGCGGCATTTTCTTTACATGGGCGTACTGTTCTAGTAAAATGTCAGATTTGCTATTACCAAAAGAGCCAGTTCTCTCTGAGGACAATAAATTCCTGCAATGTCAACGTATTTGAAATTACATAACTTCACAAAAGATTTTTTTTTTATATTCAGTCTTTCTTAATAAAACGGGCGTTGCTGTTGGCTTCAGCAGTCTAATTCGTTTCCATCCGCTGCCATTACTGAGTGATCTTGAAACAAAGACACTGAAGTCCTACTTAACAAGTAGACTAACATGTAATTACGTATTCGTTGCTATCAAAGCAGGATGGTGGTTAGGAGAATGATGTGTTGGAATACATGACGTAATACACGAACTCCAGCATATTTCTTTAGTAAACGTTTCATTTGAGTTTCTGCTATCATAGTTTTGCTATCTCAGGTCACCCTTGAGATAGCAAAACTATGACAAATAATGTTCCCAAAATGACTATTCCGGGAATATTACATACATATATATATATATATATATATATATATATATATATATATATATATATATATATATATATATATATATATGTAAATAAATACACACACACATATATATGTGTCTCTGTTTATCCCCCTCCACTGTTTTTACGACCGGTGTTTTTGTGTTTAGATACCAGTAACTAAGCGGTTCAGTAAAAGAGTTCTAGGCTTTAAAAAACAATAAGTCCTGGGGGTCAATTTGTTCGACTAAAACCCTTCAAGGCGGTGCCCCAGCTTGGCGACTGTCAAATGACTGAAACAAGTAAAAGGTTAAAAACGATAGAATGCACAACTAAAACCGGGAGCGAAATGACACGACGAATGACACAAATGTAGCGTTAGTACTACGGACTAGAAATCTATCTTCAGCTATGACGAAATATAAATTTTTACATAGAATTAATTAATTCCCACGGAATCATTATCAATTATTATAACGTTTTTTTCCTATAAAAATAATAAAGGAAATTATTAAAATAAGTAAAAATGGTGATTTTAAATTGATGAATTAATTAATTAATTAATTAATTAATTAATATGGAATTTAGATGAAGGCTAGAAATCTATTTCTACATAGAAATAATTAATCCCTATGCTCCAGGATGTCTTAAGAAACATTTTAAAAATGTGATTAAAATGATCTCTTAATATTTTAAGACTAATTCGTCCTCCCACGTACCAATGATTATGTGTAAGAATTCGTAAGTCTATATTGAAACTGTTTGTCATTTGAAATATTCAACAGAATTCTTATTAACTGTAAACAAGTATCACAGGTTGGCAATATGGATTTTAAAATTAATGCACACGCACACAAATAATGAGTGTGCTTGTGCTTGTGTGTGTGTGTGTGTGTGTGTGTGTGTGTGTGTGTGTGTGTGTATTTATGCGTTTTCTTTTACTTCAGGTTTATATACTGGAGTTTAGACGTCAGCTATGTAAACACGTACATACATGGATACGTACACACACATACACACTAACATAGGATAAGTTTTTTTATGGGTGTGTACATATATGGATGCATGTATGTATATATTCATATACACATGTGGGATATATATATATATATATATATATATATATATATATATATACATAAATTGAATATTAATTTAATTAACATCAATTTAAAACCAGTGGCCTAGCATATAAAAAAATCTGATAATTCAGAAAAATTGTATTATATGCGTTTCAGAAGGGATAACCACTAGGTGGACATCCGATATGCTAAAAGGAGGTCATCAACGACCCAACCACAAAGAAAAATAATGTTCTCCAGGAAAAAAAATTAAGCAAACACCACAACATAAGCGGGCAAGATAAATGAAAAATATACAAAATAAAGGATTTATTGTATACCGGTTTCTCCATCAACTTTTTTACTTACGTAACAACATCCGTGCTCTCATCAGAACAATCGTTCTAGAATCAATATAATTTGCAGAACTATACACGAATTGTCTTCATAAAATTTGACGTGCGTACAGTTCTACCGATTACATTGAGGTTATTTTCAAATGTCTCAGCTCTGGCGCGCTAAATTCCGGAAACAGTTCTGCAGAGGTTAATTCACTGCAGTATATGTTGCCGGCTAGAGAGCATAATTATTTAAATTAATATTTATATACTGAAGGTGATAAATTGAATATTAATTTAATTAACATCAATTTAAAACCAGTGGCGTAAAATATAAAAAAAATCTGATAATTAAGAAAAATTGTATTACATGCCTATAAGAAGGGATAACCACTAAGTGGACATCCGAAAGTAAAAAAGTTGATGGGGAAACCGGTATACAATTAATTCTTTATTTTGTTTAATTTTCATTTGTCTTGCCCGCTTATGTTCTGGTGTTTGCTGAATTTTTTTTACTAGAATTCTACCCAGAAAGATGGAGATACTTTCAAATATAGTACAAAGCTTCATAGCTGGACTCTGGATAGAAGCAACAATAAGTTTTACAAGATGGCCTGTAGCGTATTTTCTAGTGCATTTCTACAGTTTCGCTTGCGTATTGCATTTGTAATTTGTATGTTAGCTGTTTCTTTGCCTGAAAACCCCTGCTTTTCGAGATTGTTACTTAAACATTTTCTATCATAACAAATTGCCCGAATAATTATTGATATGGCTGTTAAATTATGATTAGGGAAAGAATCTGCTGTTTTTATTCCAATTATCCATAAATGTTCACATCTGTAGGTCCGCTGGCATATAGAGTTTTAGACTCAACATGGCTTTTTACTTTCACATCCAATTACTAATAATTTAATTAGGGTTGTTATGTTTGCACTTGGTAGAAGTGTTCCACCAATATTTCTTGCGTTGATATTTTGATCTGATCAACGGAACAGCCTGCTCCCGAAATTAACGTGCAAGTGACTGAGCACTCCACAGACACGCGTATCTTTAGTGTAGTTCTCAGAAAGATTCAGTGTGACGCAGAATGTAACAAGGCTGGCCTTTTGAAATACAGGTATTACTCGTCTTTTTGTCAGCTGAGTGAACTGGAACAACATGAAATAAAGTGTCTTGCTCAAGAATACAATGAGTCGCCAGGAAATGAATTCACGACCTTACCATCTCACGTGTGTTCATATGTATTTATTCAGGAACAGAAGCATTGTCTATATTTTCTCATTCACAGGTGCGATAGTATAGTGTTTTAACAACGTCATGTTGCAATGAAAAGTAGAATGATGACATTTTTAATGGTAATTTTGGGCGGCTGGTAATCAGTTTTTTTTCATGTCTTCCTCAGAAATGTGATATCATCGACATTTTCGATTGTATCTTGGGAGTTTAAATGGTAGGATTCATCGTTTCTTTTGTTCGTTAGTCATTTCGCAGCTATCTTCTGCACGTGAGCTGCAAAAGCAAAGCTTTAAAGCTGTTAAGTGAAGTAACAATTATGTTTCCAAAAGGTTTACATGTCATGCTAATATAATCCTCTTCCCCAAGTGTGTTGGAAACATATCTGTGCATTGATGGTATACAGAGGGTTTCTCTTCCAGATTTGCTTGCCCTGCATTTCTGGGTTTCACAACAACCACAGAAACAACATAATCAACAACAATATTTACTGCATCAAAAGTGTTTCACCGAGAGATGGATATTAAAAGTTAGACAGCTAATTGCTCCCTATTGGGCAACTAGTACGCATATCGTGAATCAAACTCGGCTGTAGGTGAAAAACAATTACTTAAAATCACTGATAACGTACTTAATCTAGATGGGCAAGATATTTTGATTAACGTTGCACCTACAGTGTTCACCCGAGTCGTTCTTTTAAGTTGTGCGGCTGTTTGTACACAGGGTGTGTACGGAGCGTCAATGCAGTATTATCATGTTAGCAGTATTTGTAGTTAGTGCATGTCACTTCTGTTTGCTACACTCTGCTTTCAGCAATTGTCTGGACTTCTTGGTTGAGGTGAAGACAAGATCCGAGTGCGTAGTTCTCCTTCTGCTTGACTATCAACCGCCAAGATTTCTACCACGCTTCTGCGTGATCGTTCAAATTGGTTGGGTACCTTGCAATCCCAGAAGATGTCAAAGCAGCAGTGGGTTCCAGAACAAAAAAAAAAGGCACGCAGGCTCACCAGTGTGTAGATTTTGATCTAGAATAACTAAACAACTTTCTCAGATATGGATTAATAGCAAAAGTGGATGCAACCAATTTTGGAGACGGTCGTCCTCGAACAAAAAACCGTAGGTGTTGCTCGTGCCTGGTTCTGAATCATACGTTAACCAAGGGTTTCGGAGTAAAGTGTGGAAAGGGTTCTTGCTTAAACGTATAAAATATGGCCACGAAGAGTTGCGCTGCAGATTTTAAAAAACTTTGTAAAGTTTAACTAACAATGGTAAAAGATCTATAGAAAATCTTATAATGGTGGACCAAAGATAGTTAGAACTAGCATCAGGAAATTTGTCTTGGAACAGGCTAAAGATACATCTAACATTTCTTCACTGAAACTTGGTATATTTCAGTTACTTTAAGTGTCTGATAACACAGATAAAATCTGTGTTTCATTAAGGAAGCTTAATACGAAAAAAAAAAAAAAATACCCGAGGTTTTTATAGTTTTGCTAAGATTAGTTGTGTTATTGAAAAAAAAAAGTAAGTCTACTTAGTGTAACCCATTCATCTCCAAAATACCACAACCGGAGATTTGTAGAAGTACAACTGTTTTAGTTTGAACTATAATTGGGATCTGAAGAGTCTTTGCGACGCAGTTTTTAAGAAGTGATGAATATACTTCAAGAAGTGATCATCAGTCATGGTGAAGTCTAGCATCTACTGTGAGGGTTTTAAAAGCGTGTTTGAAAACTAGAGAGGTTTGAGGTCGAGATTGTTCTTTCCTTTGTGCTTTTGCAGGAAACAAGTAGTCATGTCACTATAGGATAATGTTTTCAAGGTCTATTTTCATGGAACCTGTGTAGAGTCTATATGAGATTTATAAGTGGACGAAGTATGTGTACGAAGGCGGAGTGTACAGTGGTTTCATTTACATGGAAGTAAAGCGTTGAGATGACAGCAAGCTGGTTGTTAATGTATAGAAGGATGGGAACGGACGATACAACCAAATCTTGGACATTGCAGAGTTGATGGAGTAGGAGTCAGAAAGAAAGCTTCAACTGCGTATGTTGTGGCGGGGAAATCTTAAAATAGGTTTTCAATCCACAAGGTAAGGGCAGCGCCCATAGCATAACAATCTTACCAAGAGGTTATTTCGTACCAAAAAACTAGGTAAGTTATGTAGAAAGAACTTGTTTTGTGTGTTAATTAAAATATATGTTGGTCGCAATTGTCAATAGTCGTCTATTAACAACCTCTCAAAGTCAAGATAGTTTCAATAAATCAAGAATTTATCTTGTAAGGTATTTTTCCTTTTACTGTAATCTTTTACTTATTTCAGTCATTAGACTGCGGCCATGCTGGGGTACTGTCTTGCGAAATTTTAGCCGAACTAATCAACCTCAATACTTATTTCCAGTTTTTTTTTGTAGCTTAGTTCTTATTCTATCGGCATCTTTTGCCGAACCGAAATCACAGGGACGTAAACAAAGCAACACTGGTCGTCAAATGGTGGTGGGGACAAACACAGACACAAAGACATACACAGACACGCACAGAGTGAGACACACACACACACAGACGCGCACACACACAGGCGCACACATACAGACGCACACACAGACACACACACATACATACAACAGACTTCTTTCAGTTTCCGCCTGCCAAATCCTTTCACAAGGCTTTGTCGGCCTGAGGCTACAATAGAGAACATTTGCTCTGACTGAGCCAGAAACCATTTTGTTGGGAAGCAAACTTCTTACCACGTAGCCACTCCTGCGCCTATAATGTGCGCGCGTGTGTGCATGTATATGTGTGTTTGTGTGTATGTATGTACGTGCGTATGTGTGTGTGTGTGTGTGTGTGTATGTGTGTGTGTGTGTGTTTGTGCATGTATACATCTCTTCTGAACGAGGGTTACGATATTGTTGGTGTATTAGAGCAGAAAACGTTATAATCTTAAGTCATCTTTCTCACTCATAACAGACACAAGAAAGAAAAGTGTGTGTGTATGTGTGTGTGTGTGTGTGTGTGTGTGTGTGTGTGTGTGTGTGTGTGTGTGTGTGTGTGTGCTTGTAGTTGGAAGAAGGGTTCAAACTGAACTCAATAGTGCGAAACTACTCTCATTCGCTTCAGGGAATTTAGTTGTTGTTTTTGCTAAAACAATTGCCCTTTCCGGCCACTGTCGCCAACCACCATCAACGCAAAGTAGCGCCACTAAGAAAACACTGCCCTCACCATAACCACCTACGCCACCACCATCACCTAGAACATACACCGATGCCAATGCTACCGTTTCCAAATATAATGCCGCCACCGTCACCACTACTACCACCACCACCACTACCGCACAGAAAATACACCTGTGCTAGTCTCCGTCACCATGGGCAGCAGTAGCAGTAGCAGTAGCAGTAGCAGCAGCTTTACAATCACCATCAACAAAACCACCAGCATCGCCGTTACCACCGATTGCCCCTAAATAGATCATGACTATTGCTATTGCCACTAATTCTACCAAGACCACAACTTTCAGCAACAACACCAACACTAGCGCCTGTACTTCATTCACTACAATCAACTCGACGACCACCAACGGCATCAGCACTAACACACTATTACCAACACTATGCTGAAGCTTCGCACCACCATCGACACGACCACCGCTCTTACCTTCACCAAAGCCGCCAGTACCACCACCACCACCACCACCACCACCACCACCACCACAAAAATAACCAACGCCAGTCATTTTATTATATACCCCATTACAATCAACGCGACGACGATCAAGCTACCGCCACCCACTTTCTCCTCCATCTCCCCCAAAACTACTACAACAACTATTACCATTCTATACCAAAGACGCCATCTTTTCAGTAATAAACATGCTGTTAATTAGTAAACATCATGCGATTTGACTGTGTTCGGTCAGTGAGTCACGAATTAGAGCCCTCCCTATCACGTCAGACAACCATGGCCGGTAGATTTGCAATCTTTCCATTTTCACCACTCGCATTGTGAACTTTTTTTTTTATTTTGTTTGTTTTGTATATCTGTTTCAAAATCCCTCCATTACCTCAGTTTTCCCACCGATTACGCCATCTTTAAATACCTCTACATCGTCACGATCGTCAGTTATGTACGATTTTATAGTCACTTCTTCTCGCTTCAGTTTCTACTACCAGCAATGTCATTTCAGATTATGCCTCACCCCACCAACCCATACTTACTCTTGCATCTTTTATCTTTTATTAGTTTCAGTCATTTGACTGCGACCATACTGGGGCACCACCTTGAACGGTTTTAGTCGAACAAATCGACCCCAGAACTTACTTTTGAAGCCTGTTACTTTTTCTATCAGTCTCTTTTACAGAACCATTAAGTTACACTAAACACACCAACACCGATTGTCAAGCGGTGATGGGGGGATAAAGAAACGCACACACACACACACACACACACACACACACACACACACACACACACACACACACACACACACACACACACACACACATGTAAGTAGCTTGCTTCGCAACCACATGGTTCCGGGTTCAGTCCAATTGCATGATACCTTGGGCAAGTGTCTTCTGCTATATCCTCGGGCCGATCAAAGCCTTGTGAGTTGATTTGTTAGACAGAAACTGAAAGAAGCCCGTTGTTTATGTATATATGTGTGTTTGTGTGTGTGTATGCCTTTGTGTCTGTGTTTCCCCCAACTCCACTGTCGCTTGACAACCGATGTTGGTGTGTTCACGTTCCCGTAACTTAGCGGTTTGGCATAAAAGACCAATAGAATAAGTACTAGTCTTACAAAGAATAAGTCCTAGGGTGAATTTCTTCGACTAAAACCCTTTAAGGCAGTGCTCCAGCATGACTACAATCAAATGACTGAAACAAGTAAAAGAATATATATATATATATATATATATATATATATATATATATATATATATATATATACATACATACATACATACATACACCCACACACACACACACACACACACACACACACATACACATACACACACACACATATATACCACGGGCTTCTTTCAGTTTCCGACTACCAAATCCTCTCACAAGGCTGTGGTCGGCTTGAAGCTAAAGTAGATGAGACTTACTAAAGGTGTCACGCAGAGGGACTGAACCGAGGAAACCATGTCACCGGGAAGCAAGATCCTTACCACACAGCCACGTCTATACCTATTGTATATTAGTTATGTAAGCAATTTTACCCATCTTTAATGTTTTCTCTAAGTAGTGGTTCTTAACAGTGAAAATATATGCACACTTTTACAAGTTTAGTATGTTGTTAGACAACTCCGCCAGTACACTATAGACATCAATTGTTGTCTAAGTAGAAATGTCGGAGTTTTCTTAGAAACCATTTCCCCCTTTCTAGGGCAAATTCAGGCAATGCATACGTGGGTTGCCTATCGTCGGTTT
>NC_142947.1:19690169-19692669 GCF_046866305.1 Octopus bimaculoides
CATATTGATGTTGACTTAGGTGGAAGCACAATTGCCCAGTGGTTAGGGCAGCGGATTCGAGGTCATAGGATCACGGTTTCGATTCCCAGACCGGGCGTTGTGAGTGTTTATTGAGCGAAAACACCTAAAGTTCCACGAGGCTCCGGCAGGGTATGGTGGCGAACCCTGCTGTACTCTTTCACCACAACTTTCTCTCACTCTTACTTCCTGTTTCTATTGTGCCTGTAATTCAAAGGGTCAGCCTTGTCACACTGTGTCACGCTGAATATCCCCGAGAACTACGTTAAGGTTACACGTGTCTGTGGAGTGCTCAGCCACTTGCATGTTAATTTCACAAGCAGGCTGTTCCACTGATTGGATCAACTGGAACCCTGGACGTCGTAAGCGACGGAGTAACAACAACAAATGTTGACTCAGTAAACTTTAGACCTTCATTTCCAAGGTTTGGTACTTTCTGCTAACTTCGGAAATACCTATTATAGTCAGTTAGACGATGGGCACAGAGTAGATGTAAAAAAACTCAATGAGAAGAGTTTGCAACTCAGTTAAGATTCATTCGCTTCTCTCAGGTTGAATGTTCACACACACACACACACACACACACACACACACACACACACACACACACACACACTTGGTTTCGAATGTCTTACTATTTCTAATTTATTCTTCAGAATATGTCTCCGGCTGTTTATTCGCATTTACTGGTTCTTCTTGTTCTAGAGTGTGCAGAACGGTCGAATCTATCCAAGCTATACAATTGTATAGTTTCTTCATATATTCTGCGGAGCTTTTTTCTAAATTTGTTTCCTGTCTTCAGTGTGTTACTATTTTTGTCTTCAACAGCATTTGTTGCAGCTTCTTTTTTTTTCTCGTCTAATGATGGATGCGTAAGCTTTTTGACAGTCTAGTATTTCTCTCAACCCTTTTTGCAACTCTTCTCGTTTCTTTTATATATAATTCTCCATACTCTCTTTTATTTGTTTTCAGACTTCGTTGTTTTCAACTTGATGTGATTTTCCTCTCTCCTTGGCTTTTAGTGCGCTTGTATCATCACACTGTGGAGGCGCAATGGCCCAGTAGTTAGGGCAGCGGACTCGTGGTAATAGGATCGCGGTTTCGATTCCCAGACCGGGCGTTGTGAGTTTTTATTGAGCAAAAACACCTAAATCTCCACGAGGCTCCGGCAGGGGATGGTGGCGAACCCTGCTGTACTCTTCCACCACAACTTTCTCTCACTCTTACTTCCTGTTTCTATTGTGCCTGTAATTCAAAGGGTCAGCCTTGTTACACTGTGTCACGCTGATTATCCCTGAGAACTACGTTAAGGGTACACGTGTCTGTGGAGTGCTCAGCCACTTGCACGTTAATTTCACGAGCAGGCTGTTCCGTTGATCGGATCAACTGGAACCCTGGACGTCGTAAGCGGCGGAGTGCCAACAACATCATCACACTAGTCTAGAATGTCTTTCGTCATCCAGTATAGCTTTCCCTGCACTGCATTACCTAGGACTGTACAAGCTTCTTCCATTTGTTTCATGTAAGAATTTTTGTGTTAGTTCTTGAGCAATTACATTTAATAGGAATATTACGAGTACCATGATAATAGTATTTGTATACTTCTAAAAAAAAACAATGAAACAATGCCATAGTTTGAAATAAGCAGCAGAGTTAGAAAGACTTTTCAATCTATTTCTTGAAAAAATATTGACAGCTAACCTTCAAGATTCTGAAAGCATTGAAGATTGCTGGAAGAATGATCTACCAACCTAAGATTTGCCGACAACGGTGAATGTTATCCAGTTTCAAAGATAAACTATTTGCTATCACAATAAGAGTAGTTATTGCTTCAAATAAATATGATGTGGATATCACCCGTGTAAAGAAGTCAGGCAATGGTGACAGAAAAGCAGCAAGCAGAACAAACAATGGCACTAATGTAAGTGCAGTTCAAACCATTGACATTCTGATGTTATCAGTGAATTACTTACTTGGGCTCTTTAATCAATGAAAATGTAACAAGCGAAATCATCATAAGGAGGGCAATTGTTATAGCAACAACTCAATTTATCAAGTAAAGATAAGTAACAGAAATAGCAAGAACATTGCGACGAGCAACAGCACTAAGATTACTATGAAGGCTGAGTTATATTTATTGTATAGGTGGGAAGCAGAGACAAACTAAAACAAAATGATTTTATCGGGATTGAACTTAGAAGCTTTCGTAGATTTTTGGCATTGCATCGAAAGACTACTGGACTAATCAGTCTTAGTTCAACTTATATGTTGCTTGGGAAGAGAGCAAGTCTGATAGAGAAAATAAGATGAAGGAATATACGGTTACATCAGTGGAATGACTAGGTTACTTGCAAATAATAAACATGTTTGGTAAATGCAAGGTTGAAAGAGAAGGCAACGAAGAAGAAACTGACTCAATGATATTGAGACATGGAATAGGATGAGAACATTGGAATACATGCAGCTCAAGAGGGAGAGGGGT
>NC_142947.1:19695169-19697669 GCF_046866305.1 Octopus bimaculoides
CACACACACACACATACACACACACACATATGTACTTCAATTTGAATGTTTTTTTTGTGTGAATATATTTGGTACACACAGTGAACGAGGTATCACGGAGAATATCATCCGACATTTTCTGCTATGTCGTGACACCATTGCAAAGAACACTTGCAACTTCCTCTGCAGTTACGTATCCCAATGCACATCATGCTTTACCAGACTACATAAGATTGTTGCAGTCGTTGCGTTGTTGTAATATGCACACAGTTTGCACCTTAGCAGTCGGCTGCCGACATTCCCATGTTGCATGCAACTATGTAAGTATGCATCTATGTATGTATATACATATATATAATATACATATATATATATACACACACACACACATATGTATATATATATATATATATATATATATATATATATATAAATGTATGTACGTATGTATATATGCATATATGTATACAAGAACGTATGCATTAATGCATACATATATATATATATATATATATATATATATATATATATATATATATATATATATATTTATATATATTTATAAACATAATTAAGGGATCAGCAAGCATTTGCTTCACCATATCCCGAAGTTCAGAAATAGCAGCTAAAAGAGCTGAGACTCCAACAGATAGCATTACTTGTAGCATTTAATTTGTAATAATATATATATATATGTATGTATGTATGTATGTGAGAAAAAAAAATGTCTTTTATTTTTGGCAGCTTAAGCAATGTTGGAAGATCTTCCTTCGCTTAATAATTCTTCAGTTCTTTTATTCTTTATCTTTTATCTTTTGCTTGTTTCTGTGATTAGAGTGTGGCCATGCTGGGGCACTGCCTTAAAGAGACTTCAGTCGAAAGAATCGATCCCAGCAATTTTAAAACTTTTTGAAGCTTTCTACATAATTCTTTCTGTCACATATGCCGAACTGCTATCTTACGAGGACGGAAACATACCAACACTGGCTGTCAAGCAGTGGCGGGGGTACAAACACAGAGACAAACAGACACAGACACACAGACACACACACGTACACACACGCACACACACACGCACACACACACACACACACACACACACACACACACACACACACACACACACACACGTGGGGTCTTCATTTTAATCCATTAACTAATTCTTCTGTTTACCCACCCCTACTAAATCCAGTAATTCTGATGCTATAGTAGGAGATACTTACCCAAGGTGCCACGCAGTGGACCTGAAGTCGGAACCATGGGGGAAGCAAACTACTTGCTTCCAGTGCTGATTCGGCGAACTTATGATCAAAAGCGTTCCATTTGTAGGCCTCTCTGTTTTGTGTATATCTCGAGCCGGTTCAAGCATATACATGCGTACTCATGCACATACACAGGCATGCAGGGGCCGACTGAGAGAATTAAGGGCCCTGAATTACTGTTTAGCGGGCTCCTTTGAATCTGTGCTTTAGTAGAATTAACATGTAGAGTGCGGGCCCCTCAGCTCAGTCGGCCCCTGCAGGCTTGTATACATATGCCTATGCATAAATACATACTTACATATATACTATAAACAAATAGAAACACACACACACACAGACAGACAGACACACACACACACACACACACACACATACACACACACACACACACACACACATACACACACACACACACACACACACACAGATAGTTACATACATACATATATATATATGCATATATATATGTGTGTATTTATATGTATATGTATATATATATAAATATATATATATATATATATATATATATATATATATATATATATATATATATATATATACATACATTATATGTATATATATACATACATACATACATACATATATATATATATCTCGTCGAAACGCCGGTGTTAAAACGTGGGTAGCTGATGAAGTAGAATGTTCTCTGTGTGGCTCGTGTGTTCTCGTCTACGTTTGTTTGCAATGTCCTGTACCCAGATATGCACCTATACATACAGGTGGATGTCGGTATGCACATACCTGTACGTATATATGCATATATTCATTTACTATTTGTTTATATATATATATATATATATATATATATATATATATATATATATATATATATATATATATATATTCGTTTATTCCTTTACTTGTTTTAGTAATTTAACTGCGGCCATGCTGGAGCACTGTCTTTCATCGAACAAATCGACCCCAAGACTTATTGTTTGTAAGCCTAATATTTATTCTATTAGTATCTTTTGCCGAATTGGTAAGTTACTGGAAAGTAAACACCTCAACATCGTCTGCCAAGATATGGTGGTGAGAACAAGTACAGACACACTCACACACACACACACACACACACACACACACACACACACACGGGCTTCTTTCGGTTTCCGTCCACCACACAGCCACGATGTGGCTCTCTCTCTCTCTCTCTCTCTCTCTCTCTCTCTCTCTCTCTCTCTCTCTCTCTCTCTCTCTCTCTCTCTCTCTCTCTCTCTCTCTCTCTCTATATATATATA
>NC_142947.1:19702669-19705169 GCF_046866305.1 Octopus bimaculoides
TACACTAGCCGAGATACCCAGCGTTGCCCGTCTTACATGCAACTGAAGGATGAGACTTCTCTTATATTTTCTGAAATGAACTGGAAAACATATGATTCGAATTTCATCAAAATTGCACATGAGGGTTCTTTCCCTCTTTACACACCCTAAAAAAAATTCTAATCATGAGACATGTATCCCATACTATTGATCTTTATGCGCATATTCCAAAATTTCAGTCTTCTGGAACTTGTAAAAAGGATTTTGCTCCTGGAAAATGGAGCTCATGGAACTCTAAAATGTAGGAATGAAGGCCCCTATTAGGGGTGGGTGTGTTAATGTCAACCAGAGAAGTTGAATTGTTGGGAATGTTTTTAACTTGGGTCTAATATGTATTGTTTGAATTTCTTTGAAATAGGAGATATATGTATGTTCACTAGGTTTCTAAAAGAGAGTAAAACTACAGGAAAGCAAAAGACGAGTGATCACGATAATCAGTCGGCTACCATAGTGTAGTCGTTACTACTCCCCAATGTAGGATTTCTCACCATACAGGTGACAGGTACAGGAAAATAGTTATCTGTTTTATATGGATGATTTAAAGATCTATGCTAAATACGATAATGAGCTTGAAGGACTACTGCGTACTGTGAAAGTATTCAGTGATTACATCGGGATGGAATTTGGTCTTGATAAATGTGCCAAGGTCACTTTCCAGAAAGGGAAATTGAAGACCTCACATTCAGTGGTATTGGATGTTAACCCAGTCTTAAAAGAACTCGAGCAGGAACAAACTTACAAATATCTCGGAATAAATGAGGGCTCTGGCATTCAGCATGCAAGCATGAAAGAGAAGATCGGGATGGAATGTTATAGGAGAGTTCGAGCAATCCTAAAATCCCTGTTAAATGCATGTAAGAAGGTGTTAGCTGTAAATTCCTTAGCAGTTCCGGTTTTTATGTACAGTTTCAATGTGTTGAACTGGAATATGAGCGAAATAAGGAAGATTGACAGGAAAATCCGTAAGCTGCTGACTTGAGACAAGATGCATCACCCAAAGGCAGACGCAGATCGTCTTTACCTACCTAGAGCTCAAGGAAGTCGAGGCTTGATCCAATTTGAAATCGCTTACAAAACCACCACGATTGGACTGGCAAAATATATTGAAACATCTAAAGACTCAATGCTAAAGCTAGTTGAAAGCAACGAAAGACGTAAGAAGCTTCATTCTGTTATGAAGGAGAGCAAAACATTTTCAAGTGAGTTTATGCATAATACCCAGTTTGAACAGCATGATGGAAGTGCAGCATCTGTAGTTGCAAAGATGAAATCAATTGGAATGCAAAATGTGTTTGAACAATTGGCTGATTGAACAATTGTCATGCAGAGATTTTTGTTTCCAACTATGTGGCCCGTAGCTAACAAGCTGATGTAGACCAGATGCACACCCATCAATGGCTATGGACTTCAGAGCTAAAGGCAGAGAGTGAAGGCTTTATCATGGCTGCCCAAGATCAGAGCTTATTGACCCGGAACTATCAAGCCAATGCGAGGGGGAAATAGTGTAGAGCCAAAGTGCCGATACTGCAACGATGGGGTTGAAACAATGGACCACCTAATCTCTGGGTGTAAGGTTTCAGTGCTTATAGAGTACAAATCATGACATGACAGACTTGGCCAATATCTACATTGGATATATTGTGCCGGCAATATCAAATCAAAACTGCTGACAAATGGTACAAGCACTACCCTGAGGTTGAAACTGAGGGGGAAATGTAACGATTCTTTCGGACATCCCAGGATGTACAGACAAAACTATCAAAGCAAATAAACCAGATATTGTTGTTAAAGACCAAAACAATAAAGTCTGTTTATTGACTGGCATAAGCATACAGTGTGACCATAATATCGCGGCAAAAGAATTTGATAAGCTCAGAAAATATAAAGATTTCCTCATCGAAAAGATGTGGCATCTCAAGACGGTTACAATACCGGTGATTGTAGGAGCACTTGGAATGATAAAAAAAGGGATTGAAAATTGTCTAAGAGTGATCCCTAGTTTACCATCCATGCAAGAAGTGCATAAGATTGTCTTAACTGGTATGTCACACGTACTGTGAGAAGAGCATCGACACTATGAATTTTCTTTCCTTTTTTCTCCTTTATTTTCTGTTTACTCTTATATCTTTAATTTCTTTCCTTTTTCTCTCTGTCTTTCTTCATTTACATGACTTTGTAAATGAACAATCTGGTGCGTTTATTTTAACGGCCTATCAATGTATACAGTGTGGTTCTATGTCCTAGGTGTCAGGAAGACACTCGGCAACAAATGGAAACAAAATTGAAAGAGGATGATAATGAAAATAATAATAATAATAATAATAATAATAATAATCCTTTCAACTGGATGGACAAGCCTGAAATTTGTGGGGAGGGAACTAGTCGATAACATCGACCCCAGTGTTTCACTGGTACTTAGTTTATCGATCCCGAAAGGATGAAATGCGAAGTTAACCTTTGC
>NC_142947.1:19710169-19720169 GCF_046866305.1 Octopus bimaculoides
GTAGTTTGTGTTGGAGGTGAGAGGAGTGGGCGGTAGGATGGAGACTTGAGGGGGGGGGGTGGAGAAGTGCGGGGTGGAATAGGTGAATAATCGGTTAGGTCAACTTGACCTACCATCATTAACCCAGCAGCCGAAAATCCGCTGACATCAAGTTCGTAATAGACACAGACAACACTTTCTCGGCTTTTGTGTCTGTTATTAGGCGTGCAGGGAGAGAAGGGGTGGGGGTGAGGGTATGTGCAAGTGTGTGTGTGTGTGTGTATGTGTGTGTGTGTGTGTGTGGTTTGTGAGTGTATGTGTGACTGTGAATGTGTGTGTGTGTGTGTCTGAATGCGTGTATGGAAGTATTATATATGCTTTTCACGCACAAGGCAGCCCTGGAAAATTTTAACAAATAACATGCGCGCGCATGTGTGTGTGTGTGTATATATATATATATAAATCAGATGTATATATAAATCAGATATACATATATAAAAGATTATCTATCTATCTATCCACACACACACACACACACACACACACACACACACACACACACACACACACACACACATATACACACACGTAATATATACATAGACATGACAGAAGTAAATTGACACGCCATCTTTTTATGTTTATTTTAACTTGAAAAGGTTTAGATTTTCTTATTAATTGACATTTTTATGTTTCAGGTTTTATATGTGACTGTTTAATGACGTACAAAAAAGCGCCTTGGAACTGTCCAAATCTCAAGGATGCCGTGTTGTGCATCAGTCTGAAGGTGGACTTAGCCAGTATAAAATCGCAGGAAACCTTGGGATCCCGCTTTCTACTGTTAATAGTGTGATTGTGCAATTCACCAGAGAGGGGAAGAAGTCTACATCACCTCACGCAAGTCGACCAGGTCTTTCTGATAGGATCTTTCACTTTGTTAAAAGAAATATGGAGGATATCCTCGTAGCAAGGCCTCTCACATAGAACAAGTTGATGTCAGTTCCAGATCAGTTTTCAGCTATTTTCACAAACTTGGTTACTATGGCAGAGCAGCAAGAAAGAAGCCGCTTCTTCGACCAGCAGAGAAAAGATTGGGCCAATGAGATGGCGGAGAGGCCACTAGCATTTTAGAGCAAAGCTATATTCTCTGATGAGTCCAGATTTGCTGTATTTTCTGTCGTGAAAAGATTGCAGCCAACAACGAAACACGGAAGCTATTCTATGATAGCCTAGAGAGCAATTTGGGACAATGATTAATCAGAGCTGGGGAAGTGTGAGGGAAGCATAAACTCAGATAAATATGTGTCCCTATTGCAGAAAGGACTCCTTCCAATCTTCTCCTGTGGTGAAACGATTAAAGAAGATTCTTTATTTATGGTAGATGGGGGCTCTTTGTCACACGGTGAAAAATATCCAAGATTGGCTGGAAGCAAGTGGCAAGCCAGTTACCAGATATGAACCCTATTGAACACATCTGGGGCATAATGGACAGGACACTTCGTAAAAAGAACAAGAAAGCATCTTCAAAGCCAGATCTTTTGAGATTACTACATGAAACTTGGCAAGAAATTCCTCAAGAGAATATTCGGCATCCGATCAGTAGCATGCCTAATAGGGTCCTACTAGCATGCTTAATAGGGCATGTCCCCTAAATATTAGATATTCATATAATAGTTGATAAATAATTTGAATGTATAATTTCAGATTTAAATAAATTTTGACAATTATAAGGGTGTCTATTTACTTCCGTCATGTGTGTGTGTGGTGTGTGTGTGTGTGTGTGTGTGTGTGTGTGTGTGTGTGTGTGTGTGTGTGTGTGTGTGTGTTATATATATATATATATATATATAATTTTTGATAATATATATTACATTGGAGATGACAAGATTTGATGCTTGAGATATTAGATCTGTTTTTAAGTAAATCTTATTTGCTGATTCTAAATATGTCATCAGCTTTTTCTCCATCAGCTCTGGTTCTGGAGACATGCTATACCCCTAATTCCTATGTATATAAAAGCAAAAGGTTTAATGGCTACAAATCATTACTGTTGCCTTTGGAAAAAAAAGACAAAAATCATGGATTTACACGATGTTGTTTATGATTAAATTACATTCATAGAATCAGATAATAGTGAAAAAAAGGGTAAAACGTTATCATTGATATAATGTTCATTTACTCAGACGTCTCACAAAATCGGCGTTTCAGACACATTTTGAGGTGGCCCCAAGGTACTCGGAATCTTTCTTTCATAGTCCTTAAATCTTGGTGAAACTGTTATCTGCTTTATGGCTCCCAAGAATTTTTTTATAACCTCAGCATTGTTCTTTGAATCTTGAAAAATGTGGGTCTTTTATGAGTTCCTTGATTTTTGACCCCTCTTAAATACAAGCTTTGATACATGCTCAGCGCTACATATTTTCTGCATATATAGGCAAAGCAGTCCCCTTCGTCGTTCAAAGCCTACTTTGATGTACAGTGATGCTAGAATGATCTGTCAACCTAGGGTTCTGAAATTACATTCTTTTCTTTAACGAGCACGTTTTCTCACAGAAGCCATTGTTTTCTGCTGCCTGGGACCACGTTGAAAGCACGGGTTCTCGTCCGATCACCAAATTTAACTAACGTCGAGCCTTGTGAGTACTTAGATGGGTGACTGCTGCATGGGAAACCTAGGTGCTGTAAGCGTCTCACACTTAGGCACAGGAGTGGCTGTGCGGTAAGTAGCTTGCCCACCAACCACATGGTTCCGGAGGCAATCCCACTGCGTGACACCTTGGACAAGTGTTTCTAATATAGCTTCGGGCCGACTAAAGCCTTGTGAGTGGGTTTGGTTGACGGAAACTGAAGGAAACCCGTCATGTAGCTCGAAACGATAAAGACTTTCTCTATTCCCGAGCGTTAAACTAATACATCCTTTTGTTGTTTACACCACCTGTCCTCGTCCGTTGTTGTGTTTTCGTAAATTCTCCCATATATATATATATATATATATATATATATATATATATATATAGCTAAGCGTAGGCAGTTTAAAACAATAGTTGCCCAATTGGAAGGAGGAAGTTAGCGGTAGTAATCAACCCTCCCCCACTAGCAGCAGAATGGTAGAGCCGTTGGAAGAGGCAACAGGATATCTTACACTGCTAAGTTTGAAAGTTTGGCATATTATTGTTGTTGTTGTTGTTGTTGTTGTTGTCACCGCCATCGTCACCTTCACTGTTATTGCTACTAGAACATTAATTGCTACTAGAACATTAATAACTTGTATAAAATGAACTTCTACATAGAACCTTCCAATATATACAGAAATGACACACACACACTCAACAAAACCTCCTTTCTAAAAAACACTTCCAGCTTTCTAGATACGGCTAATAGAGCTGATGCCACAAACAACGTATGTGGTGGAATGCTTGCTTATAAAAACTTGTATATGCACACATGAGAGTAAGGGGACATCCGAGTAAGGCTGTGCACACGAACCAACACATATAGATGTGCATTGGAGTGCCTATAGCGATCTATCTATAATGTTTGTAGGCTTTTTGGGTGCCTTGTGTTTCTAAGGGTTTTTTGACATATATCTTTTCTATATGTTTGCATGTCCCACATGCTATACCTTCATTTATGTATTCTCTTTTACTACTATTATTATTTTTTTCCTCCTGTACCCTTATTTGCATTTTTTATTTTTATTTTTATTTATATTTTGATTTCAATTGTATTTTTATTTTTATTTCTATCTTATTTTTGCTGTTGTTTTTCTTCTGGTCTCTACCACACCTCTGTTTTTACCTCTTGCTCTACATCTGTATGTAACCCTTTGTGAATCTCTGAAGAGGCCTAGAGGTTCGGGCATGTAACCCCATTTCAAAATGTCATCCGATAATCACTCCGGAAAGGAATATTCGGATAGAATGGGGTCTGCCAAAACTAGGCCGTAACAGCTGTAAGATTAAACTTCTGTTCATCCTCGAATTCCTTATGTACTTTGTACTTCTATATGTAAACCATGTTGGCAAAATAACATAGTCTGCCATGGACACCTGTGCTTTGGTTCTTTCTTTCTTTTTCTTTTCTTCCTCCCTTTGTCACTTTTGCTATGAATTAAATTAATGAATTCAACGGGATACACCGTCTGCAAGTAGTTGGGTTCAGCATATTATCCTCCATTTTCTAATTGTTACACAAATTTTGGGTAAAACCTCCACTTTTACCCGCTCTTATTGATTGCACCTAGTATAGCACTAGCGTAGCAATAATTGGGTACCCTCCCAGCAGTATACTGGATAGATACTATCCCTTAGTGGGTTGTACCCCCAACCCCTAACTCTCTCACGTTATATATATATATGCTGAGATATATATATATCTGTGTGTGTGTGTGTGTGTGTGTGTGTGTGTGTGTTTGTTCCCCCATCGCTTGACAACCGATGCTGGTGTGTTTACGTCCCCGTAATCTAGCGGTTCAGCAAAAGTATCCGATAGAATTAGTACTAGGCTTACAAAGAACAAGTCCTGGGATCGATTTGATCGACTAAAGGCGGTGCTCCAGCATGGCCGCAGTCAAATGACTGAAACAAATAAAAGAATAAATATATATATATATATATATATATATATATATGCTGAGACCCTTTTCGTTCATGAATGACCATGGTATTGCACCTAGAAAGTTACCCTCCGAGGCACAAGCCCGGGCAAGGTTGTTTATGGAAGACCAGCAGTCGCCCATGCATACCGGTCTCCCCTCTCCACACCACCAGTTTTATCCAAGGGAAAGGCAAAGGCGCCGATACATCTTGACATCTGTGAGGTCGCAACTCATTTCTACAGCTGAGTGATCTGGAGCAACGTGAAATAAAGTGTCTTGCTCAAGAACACAACACGCAGCCCGAACTCACAACACGAACTCGCAGCCTGAACTCACAGCCTCGCGATCGTAAGCCCAACGCTCTAACCACTGAGCCATGATGTAACTAATATTTGGCATTCATGTAACTAATATTTTAACATTTTGTCTTTCGGTGAACCTAGCTAATGAGGGCTAACCGAATTTACGATAACAGGCGTATTAGGAGAGTCCGAAACGAGAGTACAAGATTATCCAGCCTAGACTGTCCATCTATCCGGTGTTCTTACTAGAAGTTAGACGAAAATTGTTTACATTCGTTACCCGCACACATCTTTGTCAATATACATTCAGTAAAGCTTTACATAGCATCACACGGTTAGCGACTGCTATTTCCAGCAAATATTGGTGCCTTGTTCTACCACTGTTTTCTATTTATTACTCTACCTTTACAGTGCTTTATTTAGCTGGAAAATAATACTATTGTATTGCAATAATATTTACAATTTTTACATAAAACTTTTTCACTGATCTCGGTTCTGTTTACGGCTAGGCGTTCAACCGAATACTGGCATTGATGTAACGAATATTTAAAAATTCGACTTTCGGTGAATCGAGCTGATGAGGACTAACCGAGTTTACGATAACAAGCGTATTAGGAGAGTCCGAAACTCGAGTACTAGAGTACCCATTCTAGGTTGTCCATCTGTTCGGTGTTCTTACTGGCGGTGAAACGAAAACGATATGTGTATGTATGTATGTATGTATGTATGTATATATATATAGAGAGAGAGAGAGATAGATAGTTATACATATATATATATATTTATTTATTTATACATACATACATATATACATACATACATACATACATATATATATATATATATATATATATATATATGTATGTATATATATATATATATATATATATATATATATATATATATATATATATATATATATATATATATATTAGGGACAAAATCCAAAATTACAGGTAAAACTCAATTAAAATCAATTTATAAAAAATTAAAATTAAATTGAGCTTTATAGATAAAATATATAGTTTTAGAACACATTCACTTTTGATGATTCCTTCTCATGCTCAACTGTGGCACGGGGATTTTATTCGCTCCAAATGCAAACATTATGCTTATTGACTATATATATATTATATATATATATATGTGATTGCTCCATCTTTCCATTCAATACGCACATCATACACCAACACACACCACAATCCCTTTGTTGATGAGCCCTCAGATGACTTTTAAGACTAGTTGCTGGCTGACAGGGTTTACAACACAAGAGACAGATGTTATTCAAATTCCTTCAAAAACTTTGCCCTTTAGAATCTGATTCTGAAGGAATGTTTTTGTGAATTAGTATATATTTTTTAGTCTAGATTATTGTCTTACAAATTTTGTGACATATGGCACAAGTTATAAGAAGCAGTTCTAGATTAGTACCTGCTCGGGCATTTCGATTTTCATATGACTTCATATGGTTCACGTATCCTGGTTTTGACAGCAGAACACGATGGTGCACAATATACAGGGTGTTTAAAAAAATTTGATATCATTTGAGATATAAATATCACAGAAACTACATAGTCAAAGCGAATGAAACTAAACAGGCTTCATGTTGAGCAACATAAGATTTATTCCTCCAAATTTGAATGAGAAATTCAAAGGTATATGGATTCTATGAACGAAAAGAAAAACGGGCCATGAAGATGCTTCTTGGAGATGGTGCAGAACACATTCACTTTTGGTGATTCCTTCTCATGCTCAACTGTGGCACGGGGATTTTATTCGCTCCAAATGCAAACATTATGCTTATTGACTTTGCCATTTGTATGAAATGGGGCCTCATCACTGAAAACAAGACGTTCTTTGAACTCGGCTTCTTCAAGTTTCAGAATTGCTTGCACTTTCGCTTGTCATCTGTCATTATGGCCTGAACGAGCTGCAGCCTGTAGGATTTCATTAGCAAGCGTTTCCTCAGGACGTGCCAAACTGTCGTTAGAAGAATCTGGACTTCTTGAGGCTTCACAAGAGTTTTTGGCAAACCCACTCGACCATCTCTTTCGATGTTAGTGGTCGTCCAGATCCTGTTGCCCTGCACAGACAGCCTTCCTCTTTGAATTTTTTGTGCCATGTCCAAATCTGCATTGCCGTTGGTGACTTTTTAGAGAACACTCTCACAAATGCACGCAACACAACCTTGTTCAACTGTGTTTCAGCATACTCCAACACACAAAACGCCTTTTCTCTTCCAGTGAATGCTATTTCTATACCTGAAAAGATAAACATATCAAACATTAAACATAACATTTTGACCTGTTTCTACATATGCTGTTAAAATTTGAAGTAATTTGAGCTACAACTGGCAAAGTTATGTATGTATGTATGTATGTATGTATGTATGTATGTATGTATGTATTCTCAGTAATTACTCAGGGTAAGCAGTTGGTGACCTCTGTGTGTGTTTGTGTATACAGATATGTAAATGCATGCATCTGTGTATGTATATATATATATATATATATATATAAAAATACACACACACACACACACACACACACACACACACACACACACACACACACACACACACACACACACACACACACACACACACACTCACATGTTCAAGGAAGAAAGAAATATTAAGCATGTGGTACATTATGCTGTAATATTATGCAGAGATAGAATAGGATGAACATGTTTTCTGCAGCGGATTATGAAACTAGATTTGCTTAAATTTGAACTAAAAATAATTTTAAAGCTTCCAAATACTCTGTAATATCCGACATAATATTATCCCTCTCTTTCTCTCTCTCTCTCTCTCTCTCTCTCTCTCTCTCTCTCTCTCTCTCACTCTCTCTCTCTCGCTCTCTCTCTCGCTCTCTCTCTCTCGCTATCTATCTATGTATATATATATGTAAATAAAAATTCATGCACATATATATATACATACATACACATATATACATACGTATATTACACACACACACACACACACACACACACACACACACACACACACACATATATATATATATATATAATATAATATAATATAATATAATGTATATATATATATATATATATATATATATATGCATATGTATATCCATATATAAGCACACACACATATATATATACATGCATTTATATGCATAAATATATGTATTACATACACATATATATCTATGTGTATGTATACACATACATACGTGCATACGTACATACATATACACACGCGCACACAAGCACATATATCTCATTGATGAATATTTGAAACAGAACCGATGGGAAGCGACAGAGTGAAGTTTCGGTTTTGAACACATCGAATATATCGATAAAGTCCACTAGGATAATGCAGCATACATGTAAGCATATATATGGCACTCACATCTGGTGTGAACTACAATATATTATCTGGTCAGAACATAGTCCATGGACGAGTGAAAATTTCCACTATCTCAAGACTTGGGATAAATTTGCACTCAAAAGATTGCTTTCCTTCGAAGATCGCTTAAGAATTCAGTATAATGTACTGAATTATAGGAGCATGCGTAGTTGTGTGGTAAGACGCTTCCTTCCCAACCACATGCTTCCGGGTTCAGTCCCACTGCGTAACATATTGGGAATGTGTCTTCTACTATAGCCTCGGGCTGACCAAAGCCTTGTAAGTGGGTTTCGTAGATGGAAACTGAAAGAGGCCTGTTGTACACACACATACACACACACACACACACACACATACACATATATATATACACACACAAGCACACATACACACACACACACACACACACACACACGCACACACATGTCTATTTTATGTGTGTGTCTTTGTATCCGTGTTTCTTTCCCCCTTCTCCAGCGCTTGATAACCGATGTTGATGTGTTTACGTCCCTGTAACCTGGCGGTTCGGCAAAGGGACTGTTAGAATGAGTACTAGGCTTTCAAAGAGTATGTCCTGGTGTCGATTTCTTCGACTAAAAGGCGGTGCTCCAGCATGGCCGCAGTCAAATGATTGAAACTAGTAAACGAATATATATATATGTGTGTGTGTGTGTGTGTGTGTGTGTGTGTATGTATATAGACATCCGTACACACATTTATATACATATACATATACAGATATATATATACATATTCATATATATGCATATGCACACACACACACACACACACACACACACACACACACACACACACACACACACACACACACACACACACACATATATATATATATATAACGTTTGTTCATACTTTACTTTGGATTTACTGGTGTTAAATGGCGTAGATATGAAAAGTTATATAAGTATATTACGTATATGATTTAAGTTATAGAACGAAGCTCGATATATTCAGTTATATTTTTCATAAATGGAGGAGATTAGATGTTAATATGGGATAAAATATTTATTCAATTTGCAAGACGATCGTTTCGTACAGAAAGACAATAAATTCATTTTAAGAATTTGGGTTGTCAAAGAGGGCATGTCAGTAGTACAATAAGAAAATTAACCCGGAAAAGTCAGTGGGTGTGTTACTCGGCACCTGGAGAAGCAAGCCCATACCGTCCAACAGCGACTCTGTAGTGGGACGCTGGACGGACGGACCGGTTAAACTGCTCGGGGTCTGGTTCAGTCCGGACCTCCAAATGGATAAGAACTGGGACGAGATCACCAGTAGAGTGATCAAACTCAGCCAAACATGGGCCGAGAGAAAGTTATCTCTAAAAGGCCGGGCGGAGGTGCCTAATGTGTATATCGCATCAGTCATCGATTACCGCCTGACCGTCGTGCCTTGTCCCGATGCCACCATCATGAAACTAGAACGCATACTTTTCCGCTTTCTGTGGAAGGGTGGCGTTCCGATGGTGAGGCGATCCATTTGCTGTCAACAACCGTTACATGGAGGACTGTGGATGCCGTGGTTAATGATGCGGAGACATGCGCTGAGACTGCGGCATCTCTGGAACTTCATTGACAACGGTGAACAGGTGTGGGCGCCGTTTGTGAGGCACGCCTTCGCGCAGCTCGTCTCACTCACCGAACTGCAAACATGGATCAGGAAGAGACCGAAACTGGGCGATTGGCACCGCGAGTGTCGCCAAGCTCTACAACAGCTCTGCCG
>NC_142947.1:19725169-19730169 GCF_046866305.1 Octopus bimaculoides
GGGGGTTTCCTCATACCATACCGTTACTCTTTGTAGGCCGTGATTTCCACAAAGCTCCCAATGGATCATTCTTGCCACATTGTCATGGCGTAGTTTGTATTCGCGTTGTTCCAATTTCGGGCATTCGCTAACGATGTGCCGCTTCACCCCTCTCACCACATTTTGAATTTGTCGCTATCGGTAGTGTTGTCAAATCTGCACTTCATATTATTGGTCCTTAACGCTTATTCCTGAGCGGCGCACTTCAGTGCTTCTGTCTCTATCTTTAGGCCACTCCTCCTCATCCATAACAACTGGTCCTGTGTATCTGTCTTGGCATTCACATCTCTTGCAAACTGACTGTACATTTTTTCCTTCCATTCTTCTTTTTTCTTTTATCATGTCTTGTTTAAATTTTCCTTTAGTTACACAATTTACAGTTTTGATGACGCCGGCTTTCTTCGTGTGTTTCAACAGTGGTTCCACGGCATTTTTTATATACCACCATAAGCTGTTTTCCTCTGCTTCGATACAGTCCTGGCAACTGATCAAACCTCTCCCACCCTTCCTTCTGGACAAGTACATCCTATTGGTGTCACTCTTATGGTGGAAGGCTCTGTGTACTGTCAACATTTTTCTGGTCTTCTTCACTTCTCTCTTTTGCCATTTCATAATTCCCGATCCATACCAAAGTGGTACTATCGACCACGTATTAACTGTTTGAATTTTATTCCATCCAGTCAATTTATTATTATTATTATTATTATTATTATTATTATTATTAAGGCGGCGAGCTGGCAGAATCGTTAGCATGCCGATCAAAATGCTTAGTGGTATTTCGTCCGTCATTACATTCTGAATTCAAATTCCGCTGAGGTCGACTTTGTCTTTTCATCCTATCGGGGTCGATAATATATACAAATTGAACACTAAAGTCCATGTAGTCGACTTACCCCTTCGCTCGAAGTTGCTTGCCTTGTGCCAAAATTTGAAACCACTATTATCGTTATCATCATCATCATCATCATTATTATTATTATTATTATTATTATTGATCTTACTTCTTAATTAGGATTATAGCCAAATAATAATGACAGAAATAATATTATATACAGGTATAAAGGAGTAGAGAAGAGGGCGAGGAGAGATCCGACTTCAGTAATTTATTTACTAGTAATTATTTTGTTTCTACCGAAAAAAAATAAGAACAAAATGGAAGTCCTTCATGAGGAAATCTGAACTTGAACATAAAAAAGGCAGACACTAGAAAGTCATGATCCGTCATTAGAATTCAAAGAGAAACGCAGCAGAAACAAGTACGTGGCAGAGCTTGTAAAGAATAGCAGTGGTATCAGTTATCGGTACAAGCTCTGAAGGAGAAAGAGAGGAACATTCAATCACTTGTCTAGATGTAAAAATAGGTGTGAAGAAAACAGTATTTTCAATAAGGGTTGTTATGTCGTGAATACTATTGCTTGTTTGCTGCTGTTGCTTTCTGTTGTGATTGTTGCTGCGGCGATTGTTCTTATGGCACTACTACTACTACTACTACTACTACTACTACTACTACTACTACTACTACTACCACCACTACTACTGCTGCTGCTGCTGCTGCTGCTGCTGCTTACTGCTGCCACTGCTGCTACTGCTGCTGTTGCCGTGGCATATACACACCATTGCTGTTATTAATCATTATTTCTGGCATATACACTTGTCATTACTTTCGTGGTGCATGCTGCTGTTGAGGTGGTTTATAGCACATACTCATATCGTTGTTGTGGCGGTTGATAAAATGGTGCAAACTACTGCAGCTGTTGTAGTTGTTCTGCTAATGGTTAACCTTTGCTGCAACTGTTATTCTTGTTATAAACTTCTTTTGCTGTAGCTATTATTGTTGTTGATGTTATTGTTCTGCTGCTGCTGCTGCATCTGCTAGTGATTGTTCAGCATCTGCAGTTAATATCTTCTGCTGTTGTTGCTTTTTTGCTGGCATTAAAATTTACTTTCAATGTTAAAGGTTTTTTTTGTTATTGTGATTGCAACAGTTTCTGTTGCGATGCATGTTGCTATGATTGTATTTGTAGTTTGTTGTGAGTGCAGTTTTAACTACTTTCGTTGTAATTGTTTCGTTTGTTGTTTTTGTTGTAACTGCAGTTTCTGCTGCTACAGTGTTTTCTTGTCGCCATTATGCCTATAAATACTAAGTGGCATGGTGGCAGAATCGCTAGCATGCCGGGCAAAAATGCTTAGCTGCATTTTACCTGTCTTTATGCTCTGAGTTCAAATTCCGCTGAGCTCGACTTTGCCTTTCATCCCTTCGGGGTCGATAAATCAAGTACCACTGAAACACTGAGGTCGATGTAATCGACTGGTTCCTTCCCACAAAATTTCAGCTTTGTCCCTTTAGTAGAAAGGATTATGACTATAAATATGAAGGCAGCGAGCTGGCCGAATTGTTAACAAGTCGGGCAAAATGCTTAACGGCATTTTGCCCGCCGTTATGTTCTGAGTTCAAATTTCGTCTACGTCGACTTTCTTTTTCATCCGTTTGGTGTCAATGAAATAAGTTCTAGTCGAACATTGGGGGTCGTTGTAATCGACTAACTCCCACCCGCGAAATTGCTGGCTTTGTACCAAAATATGAAACCATTATAACTACAATACTATAAGACGGCGAACTGGTAGAATCGTTATTCCGACGGACTAAATGCTTACACATTTATTCCGTCTTTACGTTCTCAGTTCAAATTCCGCTGAGGTGGACTTGACCTTTCACCCCTTTCGGTGTCAGTAAAATAAGTACCAGTCGAGAACAGAGATTCATGTAACTGACTAGCACCCATCCCCGCCTCAAAATTCCAGGCTTCTGTGGAGGTTAGAAAGGTTCATGTCTATAAACCCTTTAAATACTGTTGTTGTTATTATTGTTGTTATCTTTGCAAGTGATACCTGCAGCAGATGCTGCTGCTGCTATTATTGGTTTTGCAGGTTTGATTGCATTTACTGCAGTTGCTGGTTCTGCTATGAGCGCAATATTCGTTACAACTGCTACTGATGTTGTATGGACAATAATTTTGTTGTTGCTGCATGTGCTGCATATACTGGCTGCTACTGGTATTGCTGTTGTTCTGCCGTTGCTATTGTTGCTGTTGTTGTTGTTGTTGCTGCTGCTGCTGCTGCGGCTGCTGTGGTTGCTGTGGTTGCTGCTGCTGATTCTGCCACAGTGATCCGACATTGCGTTTGCCGTTTATTGATTGCAGTTGCCATCATTTTTTTTTTTTTTTTGCTTTTGCTTTTGCTGTTGCTTTTGTTGGGTCTGCTTCTGTCGCTATGGTGGTCGCTGCTGCTTCTGTAGCTGCTGTCGTGATGGCTGATAATCTTGATGTTAAGGTCAGCATTTGGTTTTGATCATGAAAGCATATATTGAAAGACCTTCCAGCTATGACAATCGCATCTTATTTATGCACACAGTGCAACTAGAACCACATTTTCCAATGTGTCCTTTTCTTTAAGAAGATTGTAGAGTGTGTATTGAAAGAGACGTGGCTAATATTTCTAGGGTGTACAGCTAAAAAGTACAGACCAGTACGTTTGCACGTTGTTCTCGTTTCTTCTGAGACTGTTGCAGTTCTCGTTGCCGTTGTTGATAATACAGGAACTACATTTGGTGGCGAGCTGGCAGAATGGTTAGCACGCCGGATTTTATATACAAGACACTACAATATAAGATGAAATAACAGAGCGTGTAAAAAAGAAAAATGACAAAAATAAAGAAATAAAATTTCTTTGGAATAATTTGGGAAAAAATATCTTTGGAAAAACAGAGAATAATTATTCGAAGAGTGGCGGTGGGGTAGTAGTAATAATAATAATGATAATAATAATGGTTTCAAATTTTGCCATAAGGGCAGCAATTTGGGAGCGGGGATGAGTAGATTATATCCATCCCAGTGTTCAACTGGTACGTATTTTATCGATCCCGAGGGGACGAAAGGTAAAGTCGACTTCGGCGGAATTTGAACTCAGAACGTAGTGATGGGCGAGGTTCTGGGTTCAAATTCCACCAAAATTGACTTTGCCTTTCATCCTTCCGGGATCAATGAAATAAGTAGCAGTTGAGCGTTGGGGGTCAATGTAATCTTCTTACATCCGTCCCTGAAATTGTTGGCCTCGGACACATACATATTGTAGTGCTGGTGATAGAACACAATTCCTATTTTTATCCTTACTTTAATCTTGCTGATGTACTTATATATATATATATATATATGCATATATCCATACATATTTGTACATACCTACATCTATATGTATACATACATGCATATATGGGTACAGCACATCACAAAAAAAAAACGTTAAACACAATGAGAAACGAAAACAGAAAACGAACTGTTTTCGAACAACGAAAAAAAAAGCAGAGAAATGAGACATGCAACATAAAGAGTATATCCCTTCGTCAGTTGTCCCTGTTCCGTCTACTCTGCGTTTCGAAGGCAAGGACAATACACGACTTCGTTGGAACAGTCCTTCCCGCAAAGCAAATTAAATAAAATTTGGAATTTTTTGCGGAGGGAGAAAGTGTTAACAAGAGCAGGACAGTGAGAACAAGACAGTAAAAACAAACGGTGTGGGCTGTTGAGCAAAGACGATAGAAAAATTATTATGAACGCTAAGTAGATGTGCCATGAAGAGACAGAAAAAACACGTCTGTTCTTTAAGAAAACCAGTGGGCAGAAAGTAAGAACCCCTTTCGTCACGTGTCAGCGACGAGAGAGTCAAGGAGGAAGAAGAAGAGAGAGAGAGAGAGCATGCATTAAATCTTCACAGCTATGGAATAAAATAATGAAATTTTCCTTCAATACTAACATGCCAGCTTCATTACATGGGGACCAATGTGCAAAACTGTTTTCAACCTGCCTCCTCCAATTAGGAAATGGGAAAGTACCATTTGATGGGAATGGTGATATCAGTTTGCTATCATGGTGAATTCCCCAGCTGAATTGAAGAACAGGGTATTG
>NC_142947.1:19735169-19745169 GCF_046866305.1 Octopus bimaculoides
TTAGATGAGCTGAATAAAATGTTTTTATCTGGTTTTCATTTCAACATCTGTAAATATTTCATCCAGGTGGGATTGTGCCTCAGTGAATCTAAATACTGGAATAATAATGAAGCTTAGACTTCTTTGTAACCAAGGACAAAAGCTACTTGCTTAGCACTTCCCAGAAAGTTTTAGATAAAAGGCAACTTAAAGTAATTACTGCGGACATTATCAAAGAAACTTCATCTTGCTACAATCCGAACAACATGTGGAAGAAATTTATTTTAGCTATGATAAACATTAAGATATACACAAAATATCGGTTACAATAACCAAGACCTCAAAATATTTTTTTTACATGTGAAGTAAAATAAGTTTGACATTATAAACAGCCAAATATTTACTGAAATGAAAAGGCAAGCAGAACTTGAAAATTATTAGCAATTTCTTTGCTACTATTGTATATTCCTTTGAATAGAAGTGGGTGGGTGGATGGGAGGAACGAGTAGATTGGAAACAAATATTTTCAACTAAATGTAAAATGTAAACTGCTAACAGTATAAAGACGGAGTAGCATCAGGAATGCCAAATATTAATATTTTTGTGGCTTAGATCATTACTTGAGTGGTGGCGGTCTTATGAATGACTTTTATTTTTCCTTTCTAAACTTAGAAAATGCATCCGCTGACTTGCACAATTTAGAGAATTAATATTGTTAAATAAGTATCTGCGCAAGAGAAAATGTACAGCAGGAACTAATATCTTGAAATTAAGATGAATAGGAAATAGCGTAGGAATGTAGATCTAAAAACGTAGTTACCAACAAAATGTTCATTAAAAGACTACTACACACGAGAAAAAAAAAAGAAAAAAAGAGAAGACTTATGAAAGAAATTTGTACATTATATAAAATAATACACGAGATAAAAAAAAATGGATCAGCTTAGAGAAGAGATAATATAAAGAGATAATACACATGCTGAATAATTAGAATTTGTTGAACAATTAGGATTAAAGCAAAGAGATTCCATTATGTATTGGGTTCTTAAAGTCTGGCATTAAAAAATCTCATTAAGCATCAATTTATTGTTGGATCAGAGAATATTTGCGCACCAAAAAATGTGTCTCTATTAATATCGGCAATATTTAATTTATCAGCAGACAATAAAGTTGCACGTTGAAAACAAATATTACACAAACTGAAACAGATTTTGTGTGAATCACTATAATGAGCTATAAAGAAACAGGAAGAGAAGAAAAAGAGCAAACTGGATATGAACCTATGAATTTAATACGTTTGGCATTAAATATTACATTATAAACTAATCGTAAATCTCAGAAAATAGGCAGAATTCGCTTGTAAATGGTAGAGAATAAAATTTATATTAAGTTCGTTCGAAATGGAACTACAAAGCAGTTTTAAAGTCCACTAAAATAGTTAGGAAAATAGCATATTATGACGTTATATTTGAGACTCGGTAGTAATATAAAGGAAAATGTAAGAAGAGTCTCAGTAGTTATAAATATAGTATCATTTTGGCCCGTTTTATACGTACAACATCTTAAAAAAAAAATAAGCTATGATAAAGCTTAGTTATATCGACTCTTGATCATGCTTCATTGACATAGTTTGTAGCACTGTTAGCAATTGTGCAATGACTAACAAAGATTTCAAAAATAAATACAATCTTTATATACTCTCAATGTGGAGGCGCAATGGCCCTGTGGTTAGAGCAGCGGTCATAGGATCGCGGTTTCGATTCCCAGACTGAGCGTTGTGAGTGTTTATTGAGCGAAAACACCTAAAAGCTCCACGGGACCCCCGGTAGGGGATGGTGGCGAACCCTGCTGTACTCTTTCACCACAACTTTCTCTCACTCTTACTTCCTGTTTCTGTTGTGCCTGTAATTCAAAGGGTCAGCCTTGTCACACTGTATCACGCTGAATATCCCCGAGAACTACGTTAAGGGTACACGTGTCTGTGGAGTGCTCAGCCATTTGCATGTTAATTTCACGAGCAGGCTGTTCCGTTGATCGGATCAACTGGAACACTCGTCGTCGTAAGCGACGGAGTGCCAACAACAAATACTCTCAATATATTAACCTAATATTCTGAAAAAAAAACCCCCCAAAAGAATTCTACTATTATTAATGAACTTTTATAAACTCGTTGAGAATGAGAAATTTGATTTTACAGAAATATTTGATCTATTCTTAGGAGATTGCTCAACGCAACACTTAAAACGTGGTAAGTGTGTAAACCGATGGATAATTAGGATGATGACACAGGCACAAAGACATTCATAAAATTACATCAGTAAAATATTAATCCGTTTCGGATTACGTATGGTAAACTCATAAACTCATGTATATAAGTGAATAAAATTGTCAAAACCTTGTAGCATAAGAGCAACAATTTACTTCAGAATTTACATCCAATAATGAAGATTAATTGAACATTCTATTTGATAAATATAATTACATTCATTAGTTTGATTTATCAGATGAAATTAATTAATACATAATTTAGTAGCTGAAGAAAAGATTACTGAAGTGAGTGAGAAGAAGCAGCTGTCACAAAAAAAACAAAAAAAAAAACAAATAAAAAAAAACAAATAAAAAAACAAATAAAAATACCCCACGTTCGTCGAAGTCCTGGAGATATCAATGACGAGGAAGGTGATGAACTGAGATTTACCGCCCTTCGAAGATCAAACCAACATACTATAAAGATAGAATCACACATCTGTAGAGCGAGCAAAAGATTTAACAGTGGTGTAAAAATAACTGAGGCACAGTTGCAGTTGGAATATATGAAAGCACGCGAAGGACAGAATGCTGGGGAAACAATAATAGAATGTAATGAAAACACATCCAGAAAACACAGATTGCTGAGATGGCAAGATAGCAGAATAGTGAAAGCATCAGGGGCCTCGTTGATATCGACTAATCCGTTCCCATATTTCAGGGCTTGCGCCTATGTTAGAAACAAGGACGGTGGATTAGCCGAATCTTTGAAATATCGGAAAAACTGCCTCCAACGAGGTTGATAAGACTAAGTACCAGTGAAATACAGAATTTGATGATATCAACAAACTCCGTCCGCTGAAAACTGTTGGCCTTGTTTCTAAATTAGAAAGCATTAAATATAAGACAGCGAGCTGGCAGAATGTTTAAAATGTTTGAAAGAATATTTTCAAACACCGGCCATATCAGTTATTGCATTTCTGTGTCGGTAAAATGAAGTAACTGTCAAATACTGAGTTCGACGACTCGACTAAACCCATTCCTTTAAAACTGTTGACCTGGTGCTTAAATTACAAACACTACTACTACTACTACTACTACTACTACTACTACTACTACTACTACTACTTGGACCTTGTTCCACTAAACACCTGACTAAACCGGAGCGTATGTTTTTCTACTTTTTATAGAAGGGGTAGGTTCCGCTAGTCAGGAAACACATCCGCTTCCAATTCTCCCTGATGGTCTCAGAATGTCATCCCTGATGATGTGAAGGCACGCAGTGGAGATGACGCATCTGTAGATGTCTGAATTACGATGACGAAGAACTAGTGCGGGCGTCTTTCTTGCTGTATGTATTTCTGCAGCTTGTCTCTTTTACCGAGTTGTAGTTATGGGCTAAATGTAGACCGAGTTTGGGCATTTAAGTTGTAGAATGTTTCTGGACATTTACAACACTCTACAATCTGTATACCGCTGTCAGCAGTAAAATAACATTTGCAATCTACAGGGGGTTAATAGAAAGTATGAGCAACAATGGTTAGGAAGAGACACTGGGTATTGATGAGAACAGTCTGAGTAGTCTCTTCTTGAGGATTTTGAAGTAAGGGGACGACTTCTAAAAATTTTTAGAATGGCAGTGCTACAACGGAGAATTACCTGATCAAGACAAGCTCTACGGGCAAAGAAGGCCAATAGCTTAATTTGTCCTAAATGCGCGCATGGGAACGAAACCATCGCGCACGCTATTGTTCAGCGTCTGCGCATTATAACTTATGAGCTAGTGTCAAACGTGCTGTCGCGTGAAGAATGGATGTGGCTGTTGGCTGAGTCTATGGTAGGAAGTGGCATCTAGTTTTCTTCCTGATGACTATAGCGAAAGAGTTTGTGAGGTGGACTTGTGTGAAAGATTTGAAGATAGTTATTTTTCAGTTTGGCTAAGAACTCATCTTCAAGTAAGGCTTGAAGATGGGAGTCAAAAGAGAGGCACTGCTTTATAGTGTCTTTAATAAAAGATGGCTGAAAGTAGAATGAGACTATCATTCAAGTCAAACATATTTTCACTGGTTCTGAAATTTTGGTTTTTAAGCGCTGTTTCAATAAGGAAAGGCTTGCTAATTTAATGTGAGTACAATTGTAATTGACGGTGTTTATTGATTATTCGCTTTTTATCCCGTTATTAAGTCTATTTTCTGACATAACTTAACGATATGATGACGTAATAAAACAAGTAGAAGAGTACACTCTTTCATTAACAAAAAGATTTGCACAGATAACACAAAGAGACGATAAATGAAAATATAAATATTGCTTTTAAATTTGATCTCAAGACCAGTAACCTAGGGTTAGGGGTAAGTCGATTATGTCCACCCCAGTGATTTACTGGTACTTATTTTATCTATTCCAAAAAGCTAAGTCAACCACGTCGAAATTTGGACTCAGAACGTAAAAACGAACGAAATGTCGCTACACGATATGCCCGGCGTGCTAACGATTCCGCCAGCTCACAGTAGTTAGCGATTCTGACGCATATTGCAATTTACAGATTCGTACAATGATAATAAAAACAACGGCCTCGGCGTTAACTGATAGATGCCCACGCACAGAAGTTCGTAATTATAACGGTTGACATTTTGGACGTGAACAGATTCACGTTACAGACACAAGCTTGGCAGATCTAAATTTCAAAAACCTCTCTCCTTTTGCCCTAAGCATTTCTCCAAGAACACAGAGAGTTAACGTGCTTGTCTCACGAAAATAGGACCGCCCTTTTGAGTGCCGTGTTAAAAAGAATTGATAAACAGTATTTTGTCTACTGAACGAGGCAAATCGTGCAGTATCATCTGCCTGATTTTCAGAAGTAAAACAAAACCAAGGAACATGAAGTGCCATGATCCGCACTCACTCGGACAATTGTACCAAAGGTCATTGGTCCACACAACACAAACAAGAGTGATTGGGCATGGCAGTATAATTGATCCCCAGCACGTCGTCGTTCTTATGACGCAATATGAAGTGACGTGCTGAAGTGATGGAAAACGATATGCGATCAGGAGAGGTCCGTATAGACTTGAGAGTCTTTGCAACCCCGCAAAATCACAAAACCGTCACAGAACTGTGTAACTGTTGATTTTTGTATTGGTATTATGGTTACGGGTTTAGTTGATGCTGGTATTATGTGAAAAGCCGGTGGGTGGTTTTTCTCTCAAATCTCGTTAATCCTTCTGAATTTCAAATTTAGACGGCCATCATTTATTTTCCCCTTTTCCATCGCAATGGGCTTGTGGGTCCTTTTCACTGTTTTTTTTTTTTCACTGATTTGAAGTGTTACTACCGTTCTCAATGTTATTGCTGATGGGGATTCTACTACTGCAGCTGTGTTGACAGAAATAGGGTTTCGTCTATTTTCCCTTACTTAAAGACTGTACAGTAAACCCTCTGGTGGTCGGTTTTAATACGTACGTAATGCGTTGCTCTTCTACTCTTGATTTCTATCATACCTCTCCTTTCAAATAAATGAGGTGGTGCTCTTCAAAAGATCGTAGGAGCGAGTAGCACCATCACCTCTGACAAATATCTGGCTGAAAATTAAGAATCAACAACTTCCCCAGCTCTTCCAATATCATTGCCATTAATATTGTTTATGTCCAGTGGCACATCACTAAACGACACATTTGTAACTTGTCAACTCATAGAGGACGAAAGTTGCATTCACTCGTCGGAGGAGCAAGAAATGGTTGAAAGCCTTTTCACCCAGTCTTCATTAATGCAGAAAGCTAGCAACACATTCTCATACTTCCATCCTTTCTTTACGTGCCATATCCGCGCTAATACATCCTGAGAACATATTTGATTTGCACTGGACTGGGATTTTCGATTCATTTAATTTTCCCATGAATGCATTTGTATGAGATGTTTTTTTTCTCTTTTTTTTTTTGTCAATATTTTTTCTATCCATTTTTTAAACTTCTGGCAGGGTGAATACGTGAGGCCAAACAATACCAGCCTTTTATTTTTGCTCGTCGGATTCTTTGTTTGCGAGTAAATTCACTGCCCTAAAATTCTTTACTCATGCGAAGCAGTTTTGGTTTCTTGTTGGTAGTGACGGTATTAGAGAAACGTTGCTTTTGATGGTGGTGAGGGTGTTGTTAATATAGTTATCGACAACGGTGCTGATACTGGTCGTTATAGTAGCTTTCCTCCTGCGCTGCAACTCACTTCTGGCGGGAGCGACAGTAAAACGAGTTCTCCATGTTGTTCACACTACTACGGCTACAGCTGCTCCTGCTGCTACTGCTGTTACTGTTTCTACTACTATTTATGCTGCCACTACCACTACCACTACCACTAGCGCTTGTAACAATAATGGCCGAGCTAGTAGTCCCATCGGTCATTTCTGTTGTGCACATTTCAACAGCGAACGTGAAGTTACCGGCGAGGATGACGTGGCCGTGTTGTTATTGCTATTGTACAGCTGCTTATACATTGTTGTTGGTGCTGTTGTTGTTGTTGTTCGGGTGGGGATGGCTGTTATATTTTTATGTTGTTGAATCTGATTTTTCTGTCTTTAATACTTTCAATGCTGGAGAAGCTAAGCCTCATCTGCCACCCTTTCTTCCATTCCGCCAGAGAAAGCATTCTTTTTTCAACATCCCCCCCTCTCTCGCCGTCACCTCTTCCTCGTTAGTTCTGATTTTTGACGTCATGGTGTAGGATTTTTTTCTGGATAGATTTCCAAATTTTTTTCAACAAATCCGACCTCGTAAAGGGATTGGAACAGAACAGATCACTTTCGATTGTCGCACCAATATCGCAGTAAACGTTCTTTTTAATTTAGATAAGTTTCACAAATTTGAACTTTTTAATTACAATAATAATAATAATAATAATAATAATAATAATAATAATAATAATAATAATAATAATCTATCAACGTATGGACGCTGGTTACTCACGTTCATAGTTTACGTTTGGTTTCTGAAATTTTGAATTTCCAATCACCTTTTGGTTTGAACTTGAGAAAGACAGACGTTCTGTCGAAATATTGTTCAAAAAATAAAACATCTAAAATCGCACTCTTCGTCTTAACTATTTACCTTCGTGAAGAGTTACGTCAATCCTTTTTTTAAAATAATAATAATAATAATAATAACCCTTTCTACTAAAGGCAAAAAGCTTGAAATTTTGGAAGAGGGTACTTGTCGACTATATCAACTCCATTGTTTCACTAGTACTTAATTTATCGATCCCGAAAGGACGAAAGGGAACGTCAACATCGGTGGAATTTGAACCCAGAACGTAACGACGGGCGAAATGCCGCTAAGCATTTCGTCGAGTGCGCAAAGAATTCTGCCAGCTCGCCTAATAATAATAATAATAATAATAATAATAATAATGCTTCTTGCTATAGGCATAAATCCTGAAATTTTGGGGAATAGGGCAAGTCGATTACATCGAGACCGGTGCATAAGTGGTAATTATTTTATTGACCCCAAAAGTATGAAAGGAAAGTCGACCTCGGCGGAGTTTGAACTCAGAACGTACTGACGGACGAAATTATGCTAAGCATTTTACCCGGCATGCTAACGATTCTCTCATCTCACTGCCTTAATAATAATAATAATAATAATAATAATAATAATAATAATAATAATAATAATAATAATAATAATAATAATAATAATAATAACAACAATAATAATAATAACAATAATAATCTTTTCTACTATAGGTAGAAGGCCTGAAATTTAAGGGGAGGGATTGAATCGATTACATTGACCCCACTACTCAACTGGTACTTAATTTATCGACCCTGAAATGATGAAAGGCAAAGTCGACTTCGGCGGAATTTGAGCTCAGAACGTAGCGACGGGCGAAATACCGCTAAGCATTTCGTCTAGCGCGCAAAGGATTCTGCCAGCTCACCTAATGATGATGATAATAATAATAATAATAATAATAATAATAATAATAATAATAATAATAACAACAACAACAACAACAATAATGATAATAATAATGATGGTTTCAAATTTTTCCACAAGGGCAGCAATTTGAGGGGAGCGGAGGAGTCGATTACATCGACCCCATTGTTCAACTGGTTCTTATTTTGTCGATTCCAAAAGAATGAAAGGTAAAGTCGATCTCAGAGGAATTTGAACTCAGAACATACTGGTGGACGAAATGCTGCTAAGCATTTTGCCCGGCGTGCTAACGATTCTGTCAGCTCGCTGCCTTGATAATAATAATAATAACAACAACAATAATAATAATAATGTTTTTTTGTTATAAATCACTAAAAAACATGTTCACAAGAAAACGTTAATGAAGAAAACATAATAATTGTTTCTGATTTTACAAGGGAAGCAGTTTTTAAGGGAAGGTACTTCATCAATACCATCAGCCGTAGAACTAGAGTGTCGCTTTATTCTATCGATCGCGAAAGAATGAACCACAAAGTTGATCTTAGTGAGATATGTTGCGCCCGCACTTGTCGCTTGCACCTTTCCTACTCCGCCATCTTCAAACACTAGCAAAAAACTTATATCAAAAGTCTAAGATTAATCTTATTCGTTACTTTTGACTCAGCACCCACAACAGATTACAGTTCCGAAATGGTCCTGTGACCAAGAAGCGTCAAAAGGACTTTGAAATCCATGCTAACGCTCTCGGCCGCATTTAACATCTTCCTACTTGCATGCTTCTCACTCGCCCCTATGTCTTTACAAAAGCGATAACGATCCTGTGGAAAATATCATTTGCTATGTCCCTGAATATTACCTTTTTAATCACGCTACTCTATCAAATGGGGTAGCATAAAATAATGATTATAAGCAGACGTTTCACGTATAATCTCTGTTCTCTATGTTAAAGAGCGGAGAGGGATGCCGTAGGCTATACCCCTTGCTTTTTACAAAACTAGTCTAGGCATCGGCCAGGAATTTTTTCAACTGGTATTTTGGGAGTACAAAAAAGCCCCCATTTTCTATGAGATAAAAGAACTTTTGCTATGCTCCCCACTAAATGAATGTTATTTTACCATTGTTCCACTTCGCATTGTGCTTCTCCCATATTCAGGGATTAAATTCTAACGATTTAATCGGACCAAGCAGAATTAGCAAAAATACTCCTATTTAGGTGCTTATGACACCGTAACATATGCATCTGTGTGTCAGTGTAATTGTTTTTGTTGTTGTTACTGTTGTTATTATTGCCGATAAGTGAACATTCAGGGCCATTTAAATTAAAGTTTTCTGTGGTTGAGAAATCTATGTTTTGTCTGTGAAGCGAGCATATATATGCCTTTTGCTTTGTTTTCATCGAAATATTGATTTTCTTTCCATTTTTCTGGGCATTGTTCACTTTACACGAGGCCATTATGAAACAGATCGAACAAAAAGAAAACGAGCTCAAAGGCTGAAATAAAGTTAAACTTAGTTTAAGGGGAAAAAGAAATTTAATAGAATTGACTTATTTTGTAAAATAGTTATGCATCAAAACTATTCGTCCAATATATTGTAAAACATTATACCAAACATTTGGAGAAAGTATTAACAACCGACAAGGGAAAGAGGAAGAGGAAAATGAAATGCTGAAGAGAATTGTTTTCTTATTCTTCTAACTTTTAGCGTTTTGACAGAAAAATGTCATTCTAAAATTGTTTTTATCATAAGCGTGCCCAAACACGTCGAATGCTTAGCAGGTTTTACAGCCACATCATCCAAACCGACCGGGTGAAACCGGGCTTAGCTGCAAGTATATATATATATATATA
>NC_142947.1:19747669-19755169 GCF_046866305.1 Octopus bimaculoides
AGAGAGAGAGAGAGAGAGAGAAAGAGAGAGAAATTTGATTAAACCAATAGTAGTTATCTCTTTTACAGAAATGACAATTGCAGAGTTTGGTTTCCATTAATTGCTGCGTGCTTGCCTCTGTGTGTGTGTTTTGCACGTACATGCGCGCTCACACACACACACACATACGCACACGCACACACACACATACACACAAACACACACACACATCAAAAAAAACTAATTCCTCTTCCATCTACTACTTACTAACCCTGCTCAATAGAGCATTGCCCCCAAATCATGTACACTTCTGAAGTTACTGCACACGCACTCACTCATATACACGCGCGAGCGCGCGCACACACACACACACACACTCTCACACACACGCACACACACACTTACATCTAAGACCTCATTGCAGAGAAAGGTTACTCGACTGATTGGCCTGAACTCATAAACACGCTCCAATAACTGACCCACTACCGTGTTGCCCCATCTCTGTCTTTTCTACCAATACTACATCGTCCTCTCCTTGTGCAACTTCCTGTCAGATTTTCCTGGTTCACTTATCTCGCCACTTGTGTTCCATATTGTGTACAATCCACAATTCCGATCCCAAATTAAAAAACTAGGATCTTTTTTAAAACGGGGGCCACATTTTTCATTAACGAAACACTTTGAAACTTGGAACTCTGGTAGAATGTGTCATATAAAACATCTTTTTCAAAAAAGAAATCCATATGTTATTCCATGTTAAAGTTGTCGTATTTCTGTAATTTCAACCAATCACTGACGTCCATTCAGCCGATATACATTAAGTGCCGACTACATAAACAAACGATTCTGAAACAATTAACCCTAACCCTAACCTTAACCCTAGGGTTAGGGTTAGGGTTAGGGTTAGGGTTAGGGTTAAAGCAAATTTAAAATGAAAAAAGCAAATAAAACGAAGGTATGGAGATTAAATACGCTTTACATCGCTTAATCAGCCAAAGGAGTAAATGTAAACAACTGAATACTTGTCAGTGATTGGTTGAAATTATCGAAGTAAGACAATTTTTTACATGAAATAAATTCGAATACAAAAATATTTTTCTGTTCTATAACACAAAATAGATAAGTATACGAAGTTTGAAAGTCTTTCCGTACCAAAAACATTAATGAAAAATGTGGCCCCCGTTTTAAAATAGATCCAAAAACTAAACACTTTCTTTCTAGAATTCCGCTCTCCGACAGTTTCAACAGAAACATAACAACATCAGTCTCATCATTTGTGTCCATAACTTTCATTGGGTTATGTACCTATAACCCAGTGAAAGTTATGGACTCATCTCACTCTCCAGACCAAACCAATAATAATAAATATAATAATTGAAAAACAAAATTCATGTCTCCTCGTTGATATGACTGTCCCAATCGACATGAATGTATCTGTCAAGACCTACCAAAAACTGAGCAAGTATAAAGATCTTGAAATAGAAATTGGCAAAATGTGGAACCTGAAGACTAAAACAATACCTGTTGTCATAGGTGCCCTAGGAATGATAGCAAAAGGGGCTGATTGCTACCTAGCTCAGATACCAGGAAACTCCAAAATGGCAGAAATTCAAAAGATAGTGCTCATGGGAACTGCCCATATCCTATGTAAATTACTGTCTATGTAATCTCAAATTTTAAAACAATCTCATTATTTTCTTACGTATTCTTAAACATTCTCTAGAACTATACGCAAAAACAAATATATGACACCCTAGGCATAACACCAACATGAACTCATAACTTGTCTCTTGAGGTCTCTGGGTGAGACTTGGCGCCAACTTGTACAAATGCAAAGCAAAAGTCAAACATATAATAATAATAATAATAATAATAATAATAATATTATTTTCTACTATAGGCACTAGGCATGAAATTTTGGGGAAAGCGATAAGTCAATTACATCGACCCCAGTGTTTCACTGGCACTTAATTTATCGACCTCGAAAGGATGAAAGGCAAAGTCAATCTCGGCAGAATTTGAACTCAGAACGCAGTGACAGACGAAATACCGCTAAGCATTTCGCCCGCCGTGCTAACGATTCTGCCAGCTCGCCGCCTTAATAATAATAATAATAATAATAATAATAATAATAATAATAATAATAATAATAATAATAATAATAATAATAATAATAATAATGATAATAACAATAATAATGATAATAATAATAATAAATGATAAATAATGGATTCAAATTTTAGCACGGGTTCAACAGTTTTTGATGGGAGGAAGAAGTCGTTCACATCGATCCCAGTATTTAGCTCGTACTTGTTTCATCGATTTCACAAGGATGAAAGGCAAAGTCAACCTCGACGGAATTTGAACTCAGACCGTAAAGATGGAAAAAATGCTGCTAAGTATCTTGTCTGGCGTGCTAACGACTCTGCCAACTCGCCGTCCTTGTTGGTTTCAAATGTTGGCACAAGGCCAGAAATTTTAACAGAGGACGTTAGTCGATTACATTGACGCCAATACTTGACTGGTACTTTATTTTATCGACCCCGAGAGAATACAAGGCTGAGCTGACCTCGGCAGAATTGGAACTCAGATGAAGTAAACTTTGCCTAATAATAAATAAAAACATATGTACGCGCGCGCGTGTGTGTGTAAGTATTTGATTAGCTTATATTGAACATTAAGAGAGTTGTGCTGATTAGAGTGATAAACGGCCAATCAACACACGCAGCGATATGTTAGATAGAGCGATCGATAAACACACAGCTTGGCAGATGGATAGACAGATAGACAAAGTAATAAATATATGTTCACTTCCTTTTACTTTCTGTCTATCTGTCTATCCATCTATCTCTCCATCTCTCTGTCTTTTTCTCTGTATACATATGTGTGTGTCTACATACATAATATACATACGTGCGTACATATGTCTATACATTACTTTCTATCTGTCCATCTTTCTCACAGTATATATATACATATATAAGGGAGAGAGAGATAGAAAGTGAGAAAGAGAGAGAGAGAAAGAGTGAAAGAAAGCAAGAAAGAGTGTGTGTGACATAGAGACAGAGCGAGAGAGGGGCAGAGAGAGAGATAGAGAGATAGAGAGAGAGAGAGATAGAGAGGGGGGTAGATAACAAATCAGAGATACAAGAAGCATAAAACTGAAGAATGAGAAAAAAAAAGAAAGAAAGCAAGAGTGGGAGAAAAGGAAGAAAGAAAAGAACGGCTAAACAAAAACAAAACTGTGTCAACAGCCATTGTAATGAGGTCGGCGTCTGACCTAGTTACCTAGTTAAATCGACCTAGTTTCTCAGCTTCTGATTGGTTGACTTGTTTATGACCTATTAGATACTAGAACACGCTAACCTACTTAGTCTTTTCCCCCTGGAAGGTGTAGGCGTGTGTGCCTTAGCAAACGGGCGCGTATGACTCTCTGTGTGTAAGTGTGTGTGTGTGTGTGTGTGTATGTGTATGTGTGTGCGCGCGCACGTGTGCGTGCATGTGTGTTCGTGTCTGTGTAAGCATTTTGTGAATTTTGTGTATGCATAAGTGAAATCTGTGTATTAGTGTGAGAAAGAGAATACATGTCCACGCGTACATTTTATGCACGTGTGCATTGAACATGCACACTTGCCCCCTCTCCCACATATAAGCATTGCATGTATGTATACATGTTTACATACATACAAACATATGTACATACATATATATGTATGTATGTATATAAGCATACACACACACACACATACACACATACATACATATATATACATATATATATATATATATATATATATATATATATATATATATATATATATATATATATATATATACATATATATATACAGATAGATAGATAGATAGATAGATAGATAGATAGATAGATAGATAAATACGTATATATGTATACACATACATACACACACACACACACACACAAATAGTTTAATATAATCAATATATGAGTGTGTATGTATGAGCGAGTGTGTTTGCTAAATGTAGTATTTATGTGTGTATGCGTATGTTTGTATGTCTGCTAGTGTATGGGGAAATGTGTGTGGATGTTAGCCAGTATGTAAACGCATGTATGAATATGTGTATCTCGACGTAGCCATATACGTCAGTCATGTGACTGAAATCGTTGTATTTTGTATCACAATCGCGCTTGTGAGCGAACATATGTGATAAGAAAAACGGTGAATTTGAGTATACGAATCAGTTTGTGTATGTCTGTATGTGTCTATGTATATGTGTCTATGTATGGATGGTCGTGTGTCTACGTGACTATGTAGGTATGCGTGTGAGTATGCACGTATGTATGCGTACATGGTGTATGTGCAAACACGTGTATGAGCGTGTGTTCTTGTTGTCTGATTTGCTTAAACTATGTGTGGGTGTATCACGTGCTCATTTTTATTTACAGTCGCTCTCTTCTTTCGTCTTAGTTTAAACAACTTACGCACATATGCACACATGCGCACACAACACTCTCAAGAACTTACAACGATATTGTCTGTCTGACTGTCTGTCTGTCTCTGTCTCTTTCTGTCTGTTTCTCTCTGTCTCTGTCTGTCTGTCTCTCTCTATCTCTCTCTCTCTCTCTCTCTCTCTCTCTCACTCACTCTCTTTCGCTCGCGTACTCATGTACACACACACACACACACACTGGCACACAGACATAACACGCACACACATACAAATACATACACGTACACACGTACACAAGTATGTATGAACATCTGTATTTTCCTGGGATTCTCTCTCTCTTTCTCTGTGTATTTATGTGTGTATGTGTGTAATCATATATATATTTGTATGTATGCATGTATGTATAATATATATACATACATACATACATATATATATATATATATATATATATATATATATATATATATATATATATATATATATATATATGTATGTATATATATATACACACGTATATATATATGTATGTAAGTATATAGACATATTTATACATATAGTACGTACATACATAAATACATACATACAAACACACATGTATGTATGTATGTATGTATGTATGTATGTATGTATGTATGTATGTATGCATGCATGTATGAAACTTTAGGTAGCACGAGGAAAAAGTATGAACATGCAATCTCTGGTGTTATTGTTTAATTCCATGTGACCGTCGATCGAAAGGGATATGGTTGTGTCTGCGTATATTTGTCACGTATTTTCAACATGTACTCGTGTGAGTGAACGCATGCGTGTGCACATGCATTTATGAGCTCATGTATGTGCATGGCGTGTGTGGTGCAATAGTATGTGTTTGCGCACGCCCGTGTTTCCGTGTTTGTGTGTTCTGTGTGAATATTTCCCAAAAAGATTTTAAAAAAATACTCACATACAACACATGTCAAAACTACGTGTTTGAGTTGTGTATATGTATGTATTTGTATGTGACATGTTTATTATGTGTGTGCGCATTCATGTTGCAGGCTGTGTGTGTGTGTATGCACTATGTTTGTGTTTTTGTCTTTGTGTGTGTATTGTTCATGAGTGCGAGCTTGTGTCATGCAGACCCGGTTAATATGACATGAGTAGAAAAATCAGTCAAGGTTGATGAGTATTCGTCATAAACATCAGGTCTACCAATCAACCAACCAGACAGACAGACAGACAAGCAGATAGATACATAGATAGACAGAGAAGCAGGCAGAGAAGCAGACACGTAGGTAGACAGACACATAGACAGACGGAAACAGACAGTTGGAGGAGCAAATAGACAGGCGGACAGACAGACATAGAAGCATACTTGAGGTAAACAACAGACTCATACATAGCCAGACAGTTAATCAGACAGTACGAGACACAGTCTAACCAACAGTCATGCAGACCAACTAGACAGCCAGCCATTCCAGCCAGCTAGTGAAGCAGACACACAGACAGACAAATATTCATTTATTGGAAACAACATATTATAATTCTGCTTGTCACTCCGTTAGTAAGTTAGCACGTGCGTTGCGCTCTGTTGGGCAGTTAGCACTGAAAAAATAGTATTATTGTTTAAGGCGGCGAGCTGGCAGAATCGTTAGCACGCCGGACTAAATGTTTAGCGGCATTTTGTCCGTCTTTATGTTCAGAGTCTGAATTCCACCGACGTTGACTTCACCTTTCACCCCTTTTGGGGGTCGATAAAATAGGTACCAGTTGAGCACTGGTGTCGATGTAATCGACTGCTCCCAGGCCTCAGAATTTCAGTCCTTATGTCCGAAGTGGCGACGCTCTTTTTCATTTTGTTTGTTGGGATCATGAGGCGATCTGACTTACAGGAAAGTGCAAAATCAGATTTCGATTGTCTAGTGATAACGTTATGTTTATTAAAACGAACATCAATCAATACATAGTTGCACATCACGCAAAGTCAACAACGTAATCCTCTTTCAGGTCACTCAATCTGCTAGAAATAACAATCAGATCGGTAATTATTTAACTATTATCCCGGTCTTCAAACTCAGATGTTTCGCCTATAATAGAAAGGATTATTTGGGTGGCAAGCTGGCAGGATCATTAGCACGCCGGACAAAATGCATAGCGGAATTTCCGGTATCTGGTCTGTCCTTACATTCTGAGTTCAAATTCCATTTCATCTCATTGGAACCGAAAGGTACCACCCCTCCCCTCCCTCCAAAAATTCAGGCCTTGTTCCTTAGCGGTTGTTCTTTACGCAGATGTCATCTTTGCTTTTCATCCTTTTGGGGTCGAGGAAATGTGCCAGAAGAGCATTGGGGTCGATGTAATCGACTAGCGCCCTCTCCACTAATAACAGGCCTATAAAAGAAATTATTATTATTATTATCATTATTGGCAAGACGGTGAGCTGGTAGAATCATTAGCACACTGGACGAAATGCTTAGCGGTATTTCGTCTGTCGCTGCGTTCTGAGTTCAAATTCCGCCAAGGTCGAATTTGCCTTCCATCCTTTCAGGGTTGATAAATTAAGTACCAGATACGCACTGGGGTCAAGGGAATCGACTGGTCCCTTACCCCAAAATTTCAGGCCTAGTGCCTATAGTAGAAAGGATTGTTATTATTATTATTATTATTAGTAGTAGTAGTAGTAGTAGAAATACCGCCCCTGGGATGGTTCTCTGCTTGTTTATATTATTCAATGTTATTGTTCTTGTGACAATGCTATTTGTGTAGACTCGGCTGAAATATGACATATAGACACAGGCATACACATACAAATACATACTTATATCTCAAACACAATGTCAAAATAAATATGCAAACAATACACCCATTAACTAATTGTGTATGTGTGTGGCATATATACACACACTAGGGAACGTAGCTCACATATTAATGTGTGTATGTAAATATTTACATACATGCAGATACACATTTTCACATCTACTCATAGATTTGCGCATATAACAGCATACATAGAAACACATATTGACAATAACGAAGATGTATACCACCAGTATATTATACATGCATATATATAGGCGCAGGATTGGCTGTGTGGTAAGTAGCTTGCTT
>NC_142947.1:19760169-19762669 GCF_046866305.1 Octopus bimaculoides
CCTCTCTTTCTCCCCCACATTTCATTCTTTCTCTCTCTTTTTCTCTCATTCAATCACTTATCAACCTCTTCTGTCTTTCTCTCACAATCTCACTCTTTATTTTTTCCCACCATTTTTCTTTTGTCCTCTCCAAAATTCACACTCTCACTCTCACTCACACTCTCACACTGACTCTCTCACTAACCCTCCCTTTCGTCTCCGCACATATATATACGACGGGCTTCTTTCAGTTTCCGTCTACCAAATCCACTCACAAGGCTTTGGTCAGCCCGAGGCTATAGTAGAAGACACTTGCCCAAGGTGCCACGCAGTGGGACTGAACCCGGAACCATGTGGTTGGTAAGCAAGCTACTTACCACATCCCTTCCAGTGCTCATTCCAACCCTTATTGTTCTCATCATCACTACAGTTCAGTTTCTCCTCCATTATATCTGGACAAAACTCTTTCCTTTATATTAATCAAGTCATTTAGTAAACTACTAATATTACAGCATTTCATGTCCCTAACCTCGTCCCTAATAAGACGTAACAAGATATAAAACCCACCAAGAAAAAAAAACAAAAAGCAACCCCTCCCAAAAGCAGTCGTAATCTATCGGTCTATCTACCTCATGTGTGTGTGTGTGTGTGTGTGTGTGTATATATATATATATATGTGTGTGTGTGTGTGTGTGTGTGTACTTATGTACACATGCGTGCGCACGCACGGACGCATGCATATATACCTGGATATACCTATGCGTGTGTTTGTTCCCCACTACCGCCTGACAATCGGTGTTTGCTTGTTTATGCCACCCGTAACTTTGCAGTTTAGCAAATAGAGGGCAATAGAATAAGTATTAGTCTTTAAAAAAAGTGCCGGGGTCGATTTGTTCGACTAAACCCTTCAAGACGGTGCCCCACTATGGTCATAGTCGAATGACTGAAGTAAGTAAAGGAAAAATACAAAGAACGGTGTGGGTGCGAACCAAGCACTGGGCTCAGAAGCTCGTATATAAAGTTGCATAGAAATATATACATCGGTAAAAAGTAGTAAATATTTTGTTCTTCCAAAATTCTATAACTTTTCATCTGTTTCTTTCTCTTTTGACTTCATAGTCTCAGGAGTGGCTGAGTGGCAAGTAGCTTGCTTACCAACCACATGGTTCCGGGTTCATTCCCACTGCATGGCACCTTGGGCAAGTGTCTTCTACTATAGCCTCGGGCCGACCAAAACCTTGTGAGTAGATTTGGTAGACGGAAACTGAAAGAAGCCTGTCGTATATATGTATGTGTATATATATATATATATATATATATATATATATATATGTGTGTGTGTGTGTGTGTGTGTGCGTGCGTGTGTGTGTGCGTGCGTGTGTGTGTGCGTGCGTGTGTGTGTATGTTTGTGTTTGTCCCCCCAGCATCGCTTGACAACCGATATTGGTGTGTTTACGTCCCCGTAACTTAGCGGTTCGGCAAAAGAGACCGATAGAATAAGTACTAGGCTTCCAAAGAATAAGTCCTGGGGTCGATTTGCTCGACTAAAAGGCGGTGCTCCAGCATGGCCGCAGTCAAATGACTGAAACAAGTAAAAGAGTAAAAGAGTAATAGCTATACTTTGTTGAAACAGAATAATTATTCCGTTCGTAAAAGAATGGCCATTGTATCTGTTGTTTATGTCGATTCCAAGGTATGGTTTCGATTCCTGATCAGAACCGTTTCACATAGTCTTGTGTAAAGCATGAACTGCTGTCACCGTTCCCGCTTACAGTCTGCAAACTATTCCATGCTTCAAATCGAATATCCAACGGGATATTCCTGTTTAGAATTCCCTTGCACTTTCTTTGAACATATATCCTTAATGGGAGCAATTATAGTAAACACAGCGTCGATTCCACTGGGGAACAGGGTTTTTCTAGTTCAATATTGGAGACATGTTTCCTTCAAATTCTGGGGTTCTGATTTCAAAAATGAACTCCATTTTGCTCTATCACGTGAAGATTTTCCACAAACTCAGATGTCCATTTTTCAACATTGCTAATATTGTCACAATTTCTATGGATAGATTTGACGTCATCAAATGCGAACCCATATATGGAGCTTGACATAACTTTGAAAACATAGTAAAACAGTATATACTACAAAAGTGAAAACAAAAGTCATGATTTAAGTATCTTCATTAAATAAAAAGTATCCCACTTGAGCAATTTTCACTATTTTCAACCTAATGGGTTTCATGATGATGGCAGAAATGCCCTTTATACGATTAGATGTTAAGAAACAAGATATTTTTGTGGCCCCTGACACCATACGTCTCATATTTACGGAATTCGTCTACACATATGCCTACGCTCTGCTTAATTTTGTGTGACTCTCATAGCAAACTGGATGAGACATATTTTGTTGGATTTTTAGCTGTTTCTTATGAAAATTGGTGTTTTGAATGTACACTTAATGTTTTAATAGTGAGGTCACATGAGTCAAGGTCACTTTTCGTTAAGCCTGCTCAAAGAACTGT
>NC_142947.1:19767669-19770169 GCF_046866305.1 Octopus bimaculoides
TAATAATAATAATAATAATAATAATAATAATAATAATAATAATAATACTAAAAAGAAGAAGAAGAAAACGATGAAGTTTTTTACTTTTTGTTTATCTAGAAAGTTCAACGGATGAACGACACCGGAGGCGGAACACACATCTCTTCCATTACATCACGTAGTCTTACTCATCCGACTTACATACAAGGGAAAGATTTAAAAATCAACAACAAAAAAAAAAAAAAACAGAAAAGGAAAAAAAAAACCCCCAAAAAGAAACACGTAACAAAGCTCTTTCAAGCAAGTGTTGGCATAAGTTGACGAACCCCACCTCCCCCTCCATGGCCAACTAAGAATAAATTGAAAAACAAAAAGAAAAAAAAAAAAAGAGCGGATGAAAAGCAACGTAAAATATCGGTATATCGATAGAGGAATGGTTTTAATCTCTTTGATTTCAAATCATGAAAAGGAAGAGACCAGACGATTGAGCTCGCCAATAGACTTTCGAGATAAATAAATCTTACGCAATGCATGGATGCACACATGCGCGCACGTATACATCAGATACATGCAGAAACGTAATATATATATATATATATATATATATATATATATATATATATATATATATTTATATACGTACTTATATATATATATATATATATATATATATATATATATATATATATATATATATATATGCATATATTTATATACGTACTTATATATATATATATATATATATATATATATATAAGTACGTATATAAATATATACATACATACATATATATATATATATATATATATATATATATATGCATATATTTATATACGTACTGATATATATATATATGTATGTATATATATATATATGTATATATATATATATATATATATATATATATATACGTATATATACATATACGTAGTTTTATATATATATATTTATACACACATATACATACGTACTTATAAATATATAAATACATACATACGTAATTTATATAAATGTACATGCATGTCTGTATTCGACTATATGCATAGCTGTCTATCTTTCTCTCTTTCCGTGTTTGTCTGTGGCGTGTGTGTATGTGTGTGTGTGTGTGTATGTGCGTGCGTGCGTGCGCGCGTGTGTGTGTGTGTGTGTGTGTGTGCTTGTATGTTCGTTTCCATAAGTTGAAGGAAAATTCATGCTCGCTTGAACAGTATGTATGAATTCCTAAAAGTATCAATGGAGAAATATATTAGAAAACATTATCACTTGTCACAGATAAACTCACTCACCCACAACGTATTGTCCTGTAGCTCTTACGGCATAGATTAAGTTGTTTGCGTAGTTGTCAAAATCTATATCCACAAAGAGACGGCCTCACTCACACGCATATATGCAAACACACGCGTATATGCAAACACGGGCTCCTTTCAGTTTCTGTCTACCAAATCCACTCACAAAGCTTTGGTCGGCCCGAAGCTATAGTAGGAAACACTTGACCAAGTAGTCACGCAGTGGGACTGAACCCTGAACCTTGAACCCAGAAACCAGATTAAGAAGCAAGCTTCTTACCACACAGCCACACCTGCACCTATATATATGTGTGTGTGCGTGTGTGTGTACATGTGTTTGTGTGCGTGTGTGTGTGTACACGTGTGTGTGTGTGTGTGTGCGTGTTTGTGTGTGTGTGTATGTGTGTGCGCGTGTGTGCGTGTGAGAGGGAGAAAAAGAAAGAGGCTGAAAGGAAGACAGAAAGAGAGAGAGAAAGAATAAGATACACACATTTAGAGTAACAAATAAAAGCGAAGAAAACAATGGCGTTGATAGCAGTAGTACTATTGAGTGACATCAAACTCTTTCTCCTTCAGTGTCTCATTAATCTTCTTACCTTCTTTCTTTCTTTCTTTCTTTCTTTCTTTCTTTCTTTCTTTCTTTCTTTCTTTCTTTCTTACTTACTTTCTTACTTTCTTTCTTTCTTTCTTTCTTTCTTTCTTTCTTTCCCAGAACTTTACCTGAATTGATGCCAATTCACATAGAATAATTCACATAATTCATGAATTGTTTAAATAAATTATATAAATATCTGCTCCCAGGTCCAGTAAATACTAGTCTGAAGCGGATTACTCTGTTAATTTCCTTCTACTTACATAGAAGTATAGTAGTATAGTTTATATATACACCATGTATGATATATACATGCATGCATACACACATACATGCATACATACATACATACATACATATATACATACATACATACATACATACATACATGTATACACTCACATACACACGCATACATCCTAAAGTTATATATATAAATTATATATATATATATATATATAAAACAAAAGAGGGGGTGGTGTTTCACGCAGGAAAAAATATACGAAAATGCGCCTAAATTTCAGAAACTCTGAAATGTTTAAAATATATTTTATTTACATATACACCAAAACTTTCAACAATATTTTTTGTTTATCAATGGTAAAAGTTTAAAGTTATAAATTAGGAGGACAGGTGTAAGTTT